>NC_138944.1:41545000-41555000 GCF_965226115.1 Aulonocara stuartgranti
CCTTCTCTCTCTCTAAGGTTGTGGGGGACCTGAAGAATCAAATGAAAGAACCCATATCACCCTCAGTCATATAAAAATACATAGTGTGTTTAAATGGCGGGAACAGCTGCACACACACACACATCAATCACTCACACACATGCACTCTGATGGCCTATAAAGGCTGTACTTTGTGTGTCAGTGGGTGGCACCAGCAAATACTCTAGTGTTAGAAAAGCCTTACTGCTGCAGAGGTGATAGAGATAAAGAGAAGAAAATAGCTAACTGTCCTAAGAGTCAAAATCTCTTCTCTAGTACTCTCCATCCGTAGGAAACTGGGATCTGGAATAGGTCAAGTAAAGGCTGTGTTTTGCACTGCAAGATTCAAATATAATGCAGGAATTTAGCCTGAAATGCCTGAAAGTCCAACATAGATTACGGGAGGGTAAAGTCAAGAGCACAGTAATGACGTTTAGAGGCAATCAGTCACAATTAAAGTCCATGCCATACCTCCTTTTTCTTAGTTTTTAAGATTCCTAGCGGTTAAAAGCTTCATTCTCACACCAAATGGAAGTTTGGTAGAGATAGAATGCTGATTGATGGGTTAACTCCCTGATGAAGGCTTATATACCAAATTTTCTTTGGAGTTCTTTTGAAGGTAAAACATGACTAAGTCAGGAAAATAAAGATCTCCTTTGACTCAAAGGAAATGCCTCCATTCAAAGACTGAAACCAACCAGCTGATCTAAACCACAGCCACGGGGATACTTGAGATGATTGGCTATAAGATGAACAAGGCCACAGGAAGCAGTACCCTCCATTGAGAAGGTGACTAGAGGCTAAGTTGAAGAAAGAAGTACAACAAGCTATCCATACCCAAAGCCTTAGAGACTGTTAAGCAAAGACTCAGTGTTGGTTAACCACTTTAAGAGGCATATCAGAGCAATAGAACTCAAATGTTCTCCACTGAATTTTTATACTCTCAGAGGCACATGAAAAATATGAGAAAAGCCCCACCAAGGCTGGAGACAGAGCAATACTGGAAGAACATATGAGAGAAGAATGCAACACATAACAACAATGCTCAGTGGCTAGCAGATCTAAGAGCAGACCAAAGCAACCTTCCTGAACAGCGACCAGTAACCATCACAGCCTGGCAACACAAATGAACCAGCAGCTAATCCATAATATGTACCTGGAAAGGCTAATTGAAGGCCAGACCATCCGATACCATCCAAAGCCCAACCAATAACTTCCCTCAACACAACATGGAAGGGACAAAACACCAGCTAGACAGAGCAATCACTCCACACTGTAAGACCAGACTGACCAACCTGTTCACCGCTAGGATTAACTACTAGAAAGCGTATGGCTCAGTGCCTTAAACATGGATTCTGGAATTCTTAGAAATAATCAACAGGACCGTGAGATCCATCATGAGGAATGTGATGTCGATCTGGCAAGTGACGCTACAGGCCAACTTTAAGTCAACTGCACAGGTCACCATCAAGTGTGGGATTTCCCCAGGAGATGTTCTTTCTCACTGCTGTTCTGCATAGGCCTGAACCCCCTCACCCCCCAAATTAACACGATTGGCTATGGATAGCTATAAGTACCCTGGGGAGGGCATTAGGAGAGACGCAACTGCCAAATACCTGGAAGAACAAGATCAAGATCAAGACTGATGCCCTGGCAGTTATTAGATACCCTACTGTGATAATAACCTGGCCAAAGGAGATAGAAGTCACTGGCATAGTAAATGTAAATGGACTGATTCTTATATAGCGCTTTTCTACTCTCCTGGAGTACTCAAAGCGATCTATACAACATGCCACATTCACCCAGTCACACAAGCATTTTTCTAAACTTTTAGTGCTTCCTAACAAACATTCATACATCGGAGAGCAGCTTTGGGTTAATATCTCGCCCAAGGATACTTGGCATGCAAACTGGAGGAGCCAGGGATCAAACCACTAACCTTCAGATCAGTAGATGACCTGCTCTACCTCCTGAGCTACAGCCACCCCAACACCAACATCAAGACAAGACAGCTCCTTGCGATTCATGCAGGGTTTCACCCCGAATTCAGCACCCTGACACTGTACACTAAATAGAAAGAAGGAGGCCAAGAACTAGTGAGTGTCAGAACCACTCTCCAGAATGAAACAACAAAAAGCAAAAAAAAAACATGGCCACAACTGATCATGGGCTTAATGAATACTTGAGGCAACAGAAACCAGTGAAAGAAGAAGAGAAAGGACAGGTCAGTGCCATACCATGGCTGATATAAAAGAATTCTACCAGTGGCTCAACAAAGCTGGACTGAAAGACAACACAGAAGCACTAATAATGACACCACATGAATAAACTCTAAGCACAAAGTCAATAGAGGCTGGGGTCTTCCACACTAGGAAGGTCCCAGATGCATGCTGTGCAAAGATGCCCCTGAAACAATCCAGGACATAACAACATGGTGCAAAAGGCTGTCAGGCAGGGCATACATGGAACACTGTAATCAAGGCTAGTATACAAGAGCATCGGTACAGAGTATTGCCTGGAAATCCCAAGCTCATAATGCAACTCATAGGATGTTGAACATCCAAATACAGACAGACAAGTGGATAACCAAAAGGACATAGTAATGACAGAAAGCAACAGACAGTGCATTGTGTTTCTCTTCCTCTGAAGCAGTGAATTGAACTGATGCCAAAGCTGGATTTTGCCTTTAGATCATTAATAAACTGGCTGGTTTTGTGCTGATCCACCACCTTTCTTGTGATCATTCCAGCCTCGTGCAGGTCTACAATATTGCCCTTGATGTCCTTTGACAGCTCTGTGGTCTTGGTGGTGGAGAGGTTGGACTGGAAGAAAGAGACTTTCTGGACAGATGTGATTTGTACATTTACGTTGAGATCAGGAGAATCTGTGATTGACTGACTGCTTGACTGCTTGGTAGGTTGGTTGATTTTAATCCAGTCTGCTTTGGGTAAGGAATCAAAAACATATTTTGCTCAATGACACACAAATCAGTTTCTAACTTTAATGTAATGTGTTTTTTTTCTGGAATTCTTTAAATTATTTTATCTTTCTCATTAACATAAAACTACCATAAAATTAAACACCTAATTTCTTTATAACTGAGAAAACTTAAAAATTCAGCAGGAGATCAAATGACGAGTTCCTTCACTGCATAGAGACAGAATTTTAACTCCTGGATAATTCAAGTCTTAGTTTCTTCATTACATGGCAGAGCCAACATCTCACTATGATTGTACAAGTGGGCTAATCTAAGAAAAACTTTGCACAAACGTCATCATACAGCCATTATTAACATTTATATGTTTTAATAAAATATGTATAATAAATCCCAATTCTTTAGATTTTTCATTTCATCATCCCCATACACATTTGATGTTATGTTCTCCAATTTGTATTTGTTTTCAACACGTAACTTAATTGTCTCCAAAATTTGTATCCACTGTGGAATTTTGGTCCAGCAACCACTAAGTAAGGACTGAAGAATTTTTTGAAAAGTTCCCCAGACCTGCCAAAAATGAATTTTGCTAGTAAGTATGACAAATAGTGCAATTTGATCTATGTCCTTTCTCATCATCATCCTCACTCCATGAGGTGAGATCTTGCATGGAGGAGAGATGGAGTGCTGTGGCAACCCCTGAAGGGGTAAGGCTAAAGGGAGCAGCTGAAAGAAGAAGAATTTCTTAGAATGAGCAGTTTCCCCATCCTTTTGTTGTTGTTGTGGTGGTTGTTGTTGTGGACCCCTAAATGAAGTGAAGTATTTAGAATGTAGCAGATGCACATACGTCCAGTAGTGAAATATGTGATAAACGCTGCAGTATTAAAGATTAAAGATAACACCACATTTTATATCCTCATCTCCTAGCTAGTGGCCTCTGTGCCAAAATCAATACTCCATTAACCTCTATGGAAGATGATGCTTATATCATTAGCTTCTATGTATGTTTAATGATGATGTTGATGTATAGATTAATAAAATATTTAAGCTGTGTATATAGTTGTGTGTGTTAACACTAAATTAGTTCTTTGGGCAGATGACCGCTTATCTTTATATTACCGTGTCAAATGAGCTCATAACAAAGGCTGGTTTAATTGCATGACAAGAAATAAAGCATAATGTTGCATTTTTGCCGCACCTAATTCCTTTTGTACCTTTCTATGGTTCATACAAGTCTTTTCCTCATACCCAGTGTCTTTTAAAAAATCATCAGATACTGTCTTTATCTTGTGCAATTTAATTTCAATTGATTTATTTGGTTTATTTGGTTTATTGCAGGAAAACAGCATGCTTTCTTTGTAGATGTAATGTAAGTATTCTGTTAAAAATGTTTATTACTATAGAATAAAATTACATATATTTTAATAATAACTTCTTAAAAACAACACTTAAGAGTTATGTAAGAAGCATGTTAATTTTTCAGTTGAACATTCTCAAAAAAATAAATTATACTAAATTCCAAAGAAAATTTTTATTATTTATTTATAATGGCACGAATTTAAAAAAGAAAGAAAAATGTTGCATTTAAATCTTCTGAAGTGAAAAACTGAAAATATCACTCACATTTTTATTAAATTATTTGAATACATTTATTTAGCCAACCTCCATACGTATATACACTCTATAATAACGTAGTTATCAAAACTTTAGATTGTTGAGGTACAAGTGTGTGCATGCGCCACCCTGTATAATGTTTAATCCTACATTCTCTACCTGTGTGTCTGCCGAGAGCCTCACTCCTTGGTACCTTTGGTTTATACAGCTTGCTTGCTGCATCCACGCACACACAGATGCGGTGTGTATGAGAAAATAATGAATTATTTTTTTGTCATAACTCGCGCCCGAAAAAACAAAGAGGGGTCATGTGTTATGAGTCGTGTAGCAGTTTTGCTACGAATACATCCGTGGTCATGAAAGCGGGGAGTCTTTTATCAGTGGAAATGCAGAGAAAGAGCGAGGGAAAGGCCTGTGTGCGCGTGCGTGTGTGTGTGTGTGTGTCAGTCTGTGTTGGTGGCAGTGGGAGTGTCTCTTCTTGGGCCCACCTCCTCCTCTGCAAATCTACTCCACCAGCCTTCCAAATGCCGAGCTCCGCAGTCCCGCCCCTCCTACCGCTCGACCCAACACACACTCTGTTTTCTTCATTCTCAGTTTCAGCCAATCCCATTCTTCTCTCTGCTCCCTCTCGTCCTCTTGGCCCCGCCTCCCCCTCGCTCTCCCGGCAAGAGAGCTTGAAACTTACAGAAACGAAGCGGTGGAGAGAGAAAGGAGAGATCGAGTTAGGCACGTCGGCACACACGTAACAGAAGTATCGGGAGCAGGCGAGGGTCGGCGCTTATACACGGTACCGACACGCAGAGTGACACGAGAAGAGACTAAAGGAGCAGAATTTTAGGATTTCTTTATCTGGGAGAGAGAGAAGAGGAAAAAAGGTAGAGGGAAACGGGGTGCTGGGTGTTCTTCAGTCTCCATCCCTTCCAGAGGTTGTATAGAACAAGAAGTCAGAGAGAAGACTGAGGCAGTCCCACCGACGGGGAAAGAGACAAGCAAGAGCAAACCCGAGAAAACCGGGCTCGAGCTTCTGGTGTCTCCAGAAACAGAGAGAAAAAAGCGAGAGAAGACAGTCGGAGGTACCCTGAAATCTCCCCTGGCAGCGGGGCGTCTCTCATGCGAACCTGGAAGGATTTATGGTTTTTGTGGAAGCGTTAACCCTTTAAGCAGGGCGAAACTGGAGTACTCCCACAGACAAGGTATGCGACCGAATTTATTTATTTATTTGTTTTCTTTTGCACGGTGTGTGCGCGTGCGTGCGCGCGCGTGCCTGTCACCGCCTTTGCTGTGTGTGACTGTGTGCTCGTCTTTTGCAGTTGCCTGGTCTCCAGTCAGTCGCTTGCCATTCTGTAAATTCACTGACTGAATGTAAAGTCATCGGCAACACAAAGCAGCCAGTGTTTGCGCGCGCGCACGCGTGCGTGCTAGTCTTTGTGTGTTCACATATCGTCAGGATGAGGCCTCATAGTTTGATTTCGTGAGGAGGTGACAAACACATGAACACGGAGTAATTGGTGTGTTTGAGCTGTCCTGGCGGTGTCTTTCTTTTGTTTGATTATGTTTGATTTGCCGTCCTTTTAAAAATTGTGTGGTGTACTTTTTAGGCCCCCAGGAGGCTAGCCAATCAGACGGGCGTTTTCGGGTAATAGGACGGACGACTTGTTAATAGGCACCAAAGTAATTTACTGTTATTTTATCCTCGCCATACACGCCTGCGCGCACGCACGCGCACACACACACACACACACACACACACACAGACTTTTATAAACATGTCAGGACTTAATCGTATCGTAAATATTTGCTTCAAGGTCTGTTTTTGATTTTGTGGCCGTTACATATTTCAGGATGGACGGGGAATACCCAATCCGTGCGAAGGAGGACACACTGATGTTTCTTTGTGCTGACTAATTTTCGTCTTCATTTTCATAAAGAAAATAAAAGTTGCCTGTATGTGATGGGGAAGAGGGCGACGTCAGGTTGTCTGATCTGGGTGTGAATTGATTAATTACCAATCGATCTATCAGGTTCTTCTGGATTCGTTCTTCATGGACAGCTTGAATGAATTTACAGCCACAAGTTTTATTTTGGTGTTCAGAGGTCAGATCTATCCTGTAACCAGACTGGACTTCGGATGGAAGCTGCCAGCTCTCACAGTGATAGTAAAAAGTTCTTTCCTTCTTATTTGATTTATTCTTTAATGCTTTTGAATGCCATTATTTTAATCACAGGCTGGTGTGTATCTCTGCATCGCTATGCAACTACGAAACCGGGGTGATTTTAAGGTCTTTTAAAAATGCCACTTTTCATATAAAACTTGCGTCGCTGCTGTTGTCTTCCTAAATGATACGCTGCCAGTGTCAGTGAAGCGGAAATGTTTTTTCCAGGCTTTGCTTGTGTTACTTTGTGTGTTCCTCACAGTGGCAGGAGTGTAATTGTCTTTATTCAAAGTCAACCTAATATCTTCAGGTCAGTGGTTTTTCTTTCACCGCTCACTGAAGACAACAACACATCGCTTCTTTGTCGCTCACACACTGAGTTTTGTTCATGAACTCTGCCAGCATTCCTCCTCTTCAGTCCTGACTTTGTGTTTGGAGCTGATCTAAGCTGCAGCACAAAATGCAGAGTGGAAATCAGTGTAGGTTATAAAGTCGTTCACTGCATAGCTTTTAAAATGTGTTTCATCTATTTTTTTTACTGTGAGCACAATTCCAACCCTGCCTGTGTGTATGTACACATTAAGAAATACCTGAGCCATATGTAGTCCAACACAAAAGCTCTACTATGAATTCTAGTGTTGCAGTGCTTCATTTTAAACATTATGTGTGTGTGTGTGTGTTATCTTCATAAGTTCTACTAATATTTTCTGCTAATTTTAATTGTATGAGCAAAGCATTAAGGATACTTTATC
Organism: Aulonocara stuartgranti; assembly: GCF_965226115.1. Classification (NCBI taxonomy): domain Eukaryota; kingdom Metazoa; phylum Chordata; class Actinopteri; order Cichliformes; family Cichlidae; genus Aulonocara; species Aulonocara stuartgranti. The sequence continues at coordinate 41,552,473 of NC_138944.1, forward strand.
GGCTTAATGATGCTCACATTTTTATTCTGTGAGTAAATGACAGAACAATTAACTTACACTGAAAAATCTGGTTTACACTTGTTCATACACGCTGTGTTGTCACCTTGGCAATAACGTTTAAACTACACATAGAAGTAGAAGTGGACTCAACTCTGGGAAGTATCACCCGATCTTATTTGGCAAAGGTGTGTGTGTGTGTGTGTGTGTGTGTGTGCGCGCATCCGTTGGGTTGAGGTGAGGTTATGGTGGCTGGACTGGCTGCTGCTCAGACACAAAAAGAGAAGGAGGGCTCTTGCTTTCTGTCTAATTGCTTCCAGAGACAAGATTTGCATTCCTGTCTCTCTTTCTCACTCTCGCAGTGTCTCGCTGCCTCCCTCCCCCTCTTCCCTTTACCTTTTCAATTGGAAACATAAGTTTGGAGACATTCCTGAAACATGCATGTGAAGCAAAAAAGGAAGTGGGTGATGGATTAAAGGAATTAACATGTCACTGTGAAATTAAATATGCTTAAAAATGACTGTGGATGGACGAATGATAAAGGCGGCACAGACTGTAGTAGAGAGAAGAACACATGCAACTGATTCAGAGTGGAGCGGGCTTATTAGGAATGATAACGCGCCAGAGAAAAGTAAATAAATGAAAGCAATATATAACTGTATCATATCTTAATCAAATCATTTTGCATGTAAGGCTGACTGCAGCGCTGCGTTCCTTTACTGTGGCCTGAAGATGCTCGAGCTGAAATAGCAATTCAGATCCCCTTCTAGTTTTACGTCTTCTGTGTTTGTGCTGTGCTACACGCAGTTGTGCGTTCTGTGAGTGGGTGAGGACTTGAAAAGATTTTGATAACGATGTCATGAATAACGGGAAAAAAAAGAGCTTGAGCTTCGGTAAATCGTTTTCGTCAGGACGTCTGTGTGTTGGACTAATAAGAGTTTACTGCGTGTATTTGACATGCGTATCAAGGTAAGGTTAAGGCTCGGGGTTTCTTTTTCCTTATTCTCTGGAATGTTTGAGTGAATTAGGAGGACTACGGGTTTGAGACCAACCGCTGGGAGAGACAATGCAGTCAGTCAAGCAGCACAGACAGCTGCAGCATTCCACTGGTGGTTACATTAATAGGAAAAGCACCTTTAAGGTCTTTTCATTTAGTTTGCATGTTTTTCATTGTGTCATCTCACTTATTGAGATGCTTATACAAAGGACTCATTTGCACATATAAAACACACGTTGATAATTATTGCTGTCACAAAGGCTGGATTACTTTGTGTTATGACAACTGTACTGCAAAAACAAAGGAGGCGTATTTGAATAGATGTCAATCCTTGAATTTCTTTTTTTTTGTCTTTTTTAACAGGTTTTTTTCCTAACAACTGAACGAAATGAACAACTTCTTTTGAAGTGTTTTGTAACAAAGTAGTAAATTCTGTGTTAAAATTTTTTTGATCTGTCATTATCTGATGTTGAGAGCCTTCTTATTTTGCATCGTCAAGAAAACACGCGGTTTCATAGGTGGTGCTCTTCTAAGGGCAAATTGATGGTGCTGTAGGTGCGTTCGTGTTTCACCCTGCAGAGCTGTGTCTTTGTTTCAGTGTTTCCAGTGGAGAGCGCTTTTTTCTCTGCAGGCTTTATCAGATTATAATAGATGTATTTGCAGATTAAGGGGACAGAGTGTGTGACGGACTGACCGCTGGGGCAGACAATGCAACCAGCCAAGCATTATATGACCTGCTGGGGCGCACACACATGCATGCACACAGAGGAATTCAGCTCCCTGCAGATGCGTACACATTCACATGTGCACTCATGCATGCACTTCATGAACACATACATTGTCCTCGCCCGTACTGTGTCTCTAGTCCAGGACAAAAAGGCTGTGAGTGTGTGTGTGTGTGTGTGTGTGTGTATGTGTGTGTGTGTGTGTGTGTGTGTGTGTGTGTGTGTGTGTGTGTGAGTGTGTGTGTGAGTGTGTGTGTGTGTATGTGTGTGTGTGTGAGTGTGTGTGTGAGAGAGCCACAGGATGAGAGAGTGATAGGGATAAATGAAAGAGAAGAGTAGGAATGAGAAGTTTAGGAGAGTTAAGTTCCTGAAGTTGTGTATATACACACACAATGTGCACTCATTCTATTGTCTCTCTATCACTCTCTCCATAAATAGAGCACTATCTCCTAGCAACAAGGCGTTGTAGAGGGATATGTGAGATAGATTGTCTATGATATAGAGGGTTTGTGTGTGTTTGTGCGTGTGTGTGTGTGCAAAGCTTGAAAAAATTATGAAAGTCATCAGAAGAAGGCCACACACTATGAAATCCAAGTTAAGGAATGAAGGTGAGATAGTAGCCTGTGTGTGTGTGTGTGTGTGTGTGACAGTAGTAATTTTCCTGATGGACTGCATTACTCTAGATGGGGCTACTACTCAGAAAATAAAAGTTTCAATTACTGCTAAAGTGCCTCAGACTGCCACACCTGCACATGCACAGTGATATATTGTATAACATTATATTTTTGTTATGCGTACACGAGCAGACA
>NC_138944.1:41560000-41615000 GCF_965226115.1 Aulonocara stuartgranti
ACAGTAAGGAATAAAAGTAAAAGCACTTCTCCGCGTTCTTGTTCTTTACACAAACAAAGCAGTATTGTTTAAGTACGACTGCAAATGTTACCTTGGGCAATAACAGGCGCTTTAGCATGCTCCTAAAATAAACCAACAAAGGACCATATGATTATTTCATTTCAGTGTTAGTTGCCATCTAAAACCTATATTAATCTAAAATTGTATCTTTGTCAAGGTTACAGTTAGTTTCTTTTACCTGTAGCATAATTTTAAATCACGTACTCATCCTGAATCTGGATTTACGGGCTTCCTCCTCATTTGTTTGTTTCAGCTGGGGCTCTCATCTCTTTTTGCCTATATTTGTCCTTTGGAAGCAACTATACTGCAGGATTAACAGCTTGTGAATGGCAACAGTGCTGTCACATCCAATTATCCAGCATTTTATGGTCAGTGACAGTGTTGTTCAGGACCTGTCTGCATCTAGGTTTCCAAAAAGTAGCAGACAGCAGGATATCAGTGCGACTTCTTTCTCCTTGGCGCATGCTGATGGTAGCTGTGCTGTGACAAACAGAGGTGGTGAAGAGCACAAACAGCCAACCAGAGCAGACAAAGGGCACAAATCCTATTTTCTTTATTCCCGTTGTTCACAGTCTGCATCTTCTTGTCTATGAGCTCACTAACAGCTGGCATGATGTCATCAAGTCTGATGACTCTTTACCTTCTGTGTGTGTGTGTGTGTGTGTGTGTGTGTGTGTGTGTGTGTGTGTGTGTGAATGCATGTACACCACGTGTGTCTGTGGTTGGTGTGCCATTGCGGTTAATGAGAGGGCTTTTGCTGGTGAGGCCAGCAAAAGTCAACCAATTAAGCTGACTTCCATGTGTAGCATAACGTTCGCTGCCCCCTCACAGTTTCAAAAATACACACACACTTTTCACAGTCTATTTTCCCCTCTTTTTAATTACACCATCTCATACAGATTTATTTAATTTATGCATTTCATTTGACTATACATGCAGAAGAGTGGATACAGCTTAACTACAGTCTCAGAGTATAATTACATTTTCTCTATTGGATAGAAACAGAGATAGTGGAGAAACCACTGTGCTAATAGCACTGTAGAACTTCTCTCAGGGTTCTTTACCATCACATCCAAACTAAAATACATGTTGTGTGCGCCTCTGTCTGCTAGTCAGTGTCAGGTGAGACGCGTCCATGTCTGTTTACTCTGGCTACACAACTCAGTGTGCAACGAGTCTATGAGTCTGTGGAGCTCGATGATGGTGATGCTTAGAGGAGTTGTTGAGGATTTCACTAACACTGCTGTTTTTGCATACGACACACACAAGACTACTCACACAGTTAGCCAGTGTTAGTAGTACTAGGGCTGGGCCATATCATACCGTTCACGGTAATACCAGTATAATGTTGGGCAACGATAGGAAAATGAAACATGGCGATAGAATATGGGTAAAACGCGCATGCGCAGTGCCCATGTTTACATACACACATGGCGGCGACGCAGAATGAGAAGAGTGAAAGTGGATCGTTGAATGAAACCATGAACCAGAACTGGTTTGTAAAAATGCTGCAGCTTCACTGGTGTGGAACTGGTTTAGCTTTCGTCCGTCAGATACACAACAAAGCACTATTTTTGGTAGCGCATGCTAGCGGGCCGTCGTTATTACCGTGTTGTTTGGAAAATACGGCGCACTTAAAATCAATCCTTTGATTTTTCTGAAAGTCGACAGAGCCCCTTATAACCCCGTGTGCCTTATGTATGAACTCTGGTTGTGTTTACTGACCTCGAAACGATTTTATGTGCACGGCGCTCGAAAATCTGTCAAATGTTTCAGTACGACTTTGCTAAGCTACGAAGCCGCACCGCTTGATGGATTGTGGGAGCGTTACGGCTATCGTAGGCGGAGCCTCGCGGAGTGATACGTACTGTGCTTCAACATAATGTTACCGTATTGTGTGTGTATATAAGCTCTTTTTAAGTGTTGTGGATGTTATACATGGTTATGCTGAGGATGTGTCGGCCAGTTTCCACTGGAAATACCTTTTGGTTAAACTGTCAGCGAGGAATTTGCACTGTTACATTTTTATATAACTTTAATGCAGATAAAAAACAGCTGCTTGTTTAAGTGAAAATACATTGATGGAGTTTCTTTTTGGGAGAAGGGAGCCAGAGGTTGACAGACGGATTGGTGCTGCGGCTGCAGTAATGCGGACGCTGCACCGGTCCGTCGTGGTGAAGAGGGAGCTGAGTGTAAAAGCGAAGCTCTCAATTTACCGGTCGATCTACGTCCCTACCCTCACCTATGGCCACGAGCTGTGGGTAGTGACCGAAAGAACGAGATCGCGGATACAAGCGGCAGAAATGAGCTTCCTCCGAAGGGTGGCTGGCCTCTCCCTTAGAGATAGGGTGAGAAGTTCGGCCATCCGGGAGGGGCTCAGAGTAGAGCCGCTGCTGCTCCACATCGAAAGGAGCCAGCTGAGGTGGTTCGGGCATCTGACAAGGATGCCCCCTGGGCGCCTCCTGGGTGAGGTGTTCCAGGCATGTCCCACCGGGAGGAGGCCCCGAGAGGGAGGTCTGGGCTTCTCTGCTTAGGCTGCTGCCCCCGCGACCCGGCCCCGGATAAAGCGGAAGAAGATGGATGGATGTTTTTTTGCACTAATAAAGTTGTGGAGTTGTAAAGTATTTTGTCTCGTCTCAATTATATCGTCAGTTATATCGTTATCGCAAATTTTCAAATGTATATCGTGATAAATATTTTTGGCCACATCGCCCTGCTCTACTATAGAGCGGCACATTTGTTTGCAGCAGTCTGCATTTTTCTGCGTCTCACTGAGGCACTTAGAACCATTTTCTGAAATGCAGTCGGTGTGTGCGACCACAAGGCCTCGGTGCTTACATACATATTTTTCTGAGCACCTTGGACACACACATGCACACACACAAACACACACACAGAATGGAAAATATATTAGATGGGAAGACGTGCATGTAGACAGTATAAAGGAGAAAAGGAAGTGGAGAGGGGAGCGATTGAAGAGAACAAAGGAGAAAGGTGAGCAACAGGGGAAGAGAAAGAGAGTGGACGGAAACAGATTAGTGACCTAAATCACAGCAGCGTCCCTCTCAGGTACATTAGTGTGTCTGCATGTGTGCACATCTTTGTCCTCTTGAGTGCACGTAGGTGTGTCGGGTATGTGGGACAGCGAGCAGATATGTGTGTGCACATAATACAGTTCAAATTTGGTTTGTGTACTGCAGTCACCATATTGCAGCGTAAACAAAAGCTGTGTGTAGTGCATGCATTTTGTGTGTGTGTGTTCGATCACTAAGCGTTACAATAAGAAGTGTGTGTAAGTGAAAACTATGTGCTGTTGTCACTGGCTGGTACCAAACTTACTCGCCGTTGAATCTAATTGTTAAAATTGTAATTGATGCCCAGTGCTGGTCAATTATTGGAGATAAATGAATTTCAGGACCACGCCTCCAAACACGCCCCTTCCTGTTCTTCTTTATATATGACCCCCCTGGTTCTCCCCCGGTGCGAACACCTTTCGAGCTCTTTAATACAGTTTATCTTACAAGAGTAACATCATCTTACTCCTCCTTCCCTTTGCTTGCAATCGCGCTCTTGTCCGTCACCACATCAGACGAAGAACTGCACAGCTCTGCTTCATCGGTTTCCCTCCAGGCAATCCAAGAAACCCAAACACTCTGAACGTCACGGCGGCGCCGGTCATCATGGGAAACTTTCTAGCAGTCGTCTCACCAGCCGACAACCCGGTCTGCCACGTCGATCCATCCAGCCATCTTCTCTCTGCTAAATCCAGTTATGCAGTAACTCCGGCCGCTCGCCACCTCCGTGAAATTCAGCAACATCACAGCTCCACTCACAGGGCTCTGAAACAGGCCCGGCGAGTTAGCCGCAAAGCCAGTGCTGGACTCAGAAGCCACGCTGCTCCCACACAGCCATAATACCTTTTAGTACTATTGTTTTTTTAGCTTGTAATTCATGATGTAATTCACAAATTGCTCCTGCTGTGTCGTCCGACTAAAGCTTGCTTTGCCGTCTCGTAATCGTGGACCAAATGAATTCGTATTAGGCCCCTGCAATAAAACAACACTGATAACTGTCTCAGAATGACTTTTCTTCAAGAGCATGTGACAGTATAAAGTCCAGAGATGGAACATGAATGGAACTCGCTCCATTCATGTTTTGGCTGACAGTGCAAAAGCACAATGCCAGTAGCAGCACGCCGAACCACACGTGTGGCTGCGATAGAGTTACAGCTACGTCACGTTAACCTGACCTGACAGCCCAACAGACTTTTGTGAAAAGAAGTGTCAGAGGAATTCAGCAGTGTGGAGATAATACACCACAAAAGTCCCATCCATGCAGAGCATGCAGTGCAGCACTTTCTCCTGTGCTGTGCAGCAGAACAGAGACATGACAACAGCCTGCTTTACTGCAGGAACACATGAACATGCTGGATTTGTGCGGCTGATTCCTTGCCAACAATATGAAATGGGTTGACTCTACAAAAGGATGCAATCTGATTCTTAGAGATTTTATTTTCTATTAAGCTTCCTGCTCCTTCTGACTGCATCACTCATTCAGAACTGACCAAAGACATTTGTTGCTGTTCAGAATTCAATTTTCAGGTCAGTGGAATACACACGTTAATATATAACCATCGAATATGTCAAGTGTCAGTTATCCCATTGATTCATAATAAGAAATACTTTTGTCATACTAGTGGTAAATGGTCTGTATTTGTATAGCGCTTTACTTGGTCATCCACATTCACACACAGGTGATGGCAGCTACGTTGTAGCCACAGCCACCCTGGGGCGCACTGACAGAGGCGAGGCTGCCGGACACTGGCGCCACCGGGCCCTCTGACCACCACCAGTAGGTAACAGGTGAAGTGTCTTGCCCAAGGACACAACGACCGAGACTGTCTGAGCCGGGGCTCGAACCGACAACTTTCCGATTACAAGACGAACGCCCAACTCTTGAGCCACGATCGCCCAGTGCCCAGTTACTAATGGACAACAATAAATATTCAAAGGAGAAAAAAACACGTCTTTCAAAATAAACTGCTCACTGGTTTCTATCTGAGAAAGTTCAACCCCCCGAGCCTTTGATTGTATGTATGTTACATATTAAATTTAGCTTTTCAAAGAAAACGTTTTCTTAAATGCAAAACTTTATAACCGTGCTCCAGCTTTGGTGTATCATATTCAAGCACATTTGTGTGTTTCTGTGTGTTACTGTGTGAGTTTGCGTGTCAGGCTTTAAAGGCGCAGTGAAGAGAAGCAGCACATCAGCGTTCTGAGGTTTGCTTTGATTCAAAGTTTCTGTGCTGCTCGAAACAGACGTTACGATGATGTAGATGTTCATTAATATTAATAATAATTCTCTGTCCAACACAGCAACACTCAGGTCCATTTTTCAATATTAATGCAATTTAATTAATACAGAATTTTATATGATTTCACTTTCAATTTGAGAAATGTTACAAAAGTCTTCAAACAAAGTCAAATATAAAACAAAGTATGGTCTATTACACCCCATGCCCTGAAATTCTCACTTTTTCTTTTGTACTTTAGACTCAACCCGTCCGTATCGTCACGCGGTGTCATTCAAACGTGGTCAGATTGAGCTCACCTCTGGAAGCTTCCGTCGGTGTAAAACAAACGCGTGTTGCTGGTGTTTCTGTTTAAGTCTGCGCGGGCTTCATGTTGTCAGACTTTTTGTTCACACGCGTCTCATAAATACGTTTGTGTTACAGGTCAGATTTTAGTCGCGCACGTGGGTGAAACGTTTCCATGGTGACAGTGGCGCGTTGCGCAGCCGTGCGTTACACGAAGCGCCGGAGCCCTGCATGTGTGTACATTACATTTATGATCGACATCCTCTGACAAAAACACGTTTGGAGTAAAAAGGAAGCTTGAAGCAGAAATCAGGCATCCAGCCCCGATTCATATTCATTCAGTGAAGCTTAGAAACTTAGTGTTTGGAGAATAAGAAATAACAGGAAGCAGGAAACCAGCCGGTCTGCTGCAAACAGCATCTCGTTCTATATTCACCTCCTCTGTACTCTCCTCCCTCGCATACACAGACTGTTCGCTAGACAGTGGTAACACAGGTAAACAACACTGCTGTTAAAAATATACCGCTCTGTACACGTGCATCTGAAACGCTGTGTTACTCTTTAATGAGCAATCAGAGTTTGGCTCATAAGTGTGTGTCAGCAGGAGTAGCTGACAGATGATGTGATGAAACATCAGAAGGAGAGACAGAGACAGGTTACTGCACAAAGAAATACAAGGAAACACAAGAGCAGAGGAAGGTGTGACACGTCCTGCTGACTGCAGCCAAGTCCACTAAAGTAGTCCTGTGCAGGAACACGAACCAAAGACAGCAAATGCTATCCAGTATGCAGAATTTGACATCACCAGCCTGAAGTCTGAGTCAGCTTGTGTCAGATGATAGCGCTGTGTGAATTCTTCTGCGTCCATCCATGTTCCCCTAAACCTTTTAACCAGTGCTGTTTCATTTAAATGCCAGATCAAAACGAACTAACAGTAAAAACACTGAAAGAAAAGGGAAAGAAAAACACGTTTGTTTACTTTTGGCTTATTACTGCGACTCTTCTGTTGCAAACGAGCATCTGTCTGCTTTCTATCAGTGAGATTGTAGCAGACACACGACATCACTCGTATCCTGCTTGTCTTTACCAGACCATAGCGCACTGGCAATATTACTGATCACTGCTAAAATAAGCTTTGATCTGGCTACAAGCTGAGTGCTCACGTTTACTCCTTGTGAGACCGTGCACAGCCTCAGTTTATTCGGTGGGGCTGTCTCGGCCATTCAAGGCTTAAATCTAAAGGCGGCCATGCTCTCCCCCTCTGGGAGTCCTCTCGTCTCCGTTGGCCAGCCTGTGAACATGTCGTTTGCACTGTGACTTCATTCACTTCCTGAAACATTTTTATTAGCATGCACTTATGTGATGTCCCGCTCTCCCAGTGCTCTTCTCATCATCGCTGCGTACTTTCTAATTATCTTCTAATTGCTTATGTATCCATTTTTAATTGGATCAAATCAAATACAATGTCTTCCTCTTCCTGTTTCTTAAGCATTATTCTGTTTCATTTAGATGTAAACTGCTGCCTTAGCAAGTGCTGTCTAAATAAAGTTGCATTTTCCTCACGTGTGAACAAGTGCTAAATGTTTTTGTTTTGATGTTGCCATGCTTCACGTGTGATCGCTCACAGCACTTCAGAGGTGCCGTTTTAAGCATCGCATTAAGAACCAACAGCATAGCGGTCAGGGGTGATGATGTTTTGGTTCGTCAGTGTCCACTAGGGCTGCACGATTTTGCATAAAATGAGAATCACGATTTTTTGGCTTAGAATTGAGATCACGATTCTCTCACGATTCTCTTTTCCAGTATAAATATTTATTGCACTTATTAACTGCACATCAACTTCGTAACAGTTGCGACTGAACATAAAAACAATAAATAAACATAAAAACAACAAAATGTTGTACTGCTTGAAATTCCGTCTCCACCGTTGCTCGACGCTGCGTGTACAGAGCAGGTAGTGCAACAATAGAAAAATAGTTGCGGGACGGCACTGTGTAGCGTTTGTCTAGGGTGTTGATCATTTTCCTAAATCCCTCGTTTTGCACAGTGTTGATGGAGCCATATCTTTGGTCAGGTGATAAGTGATAGCCTCCGTAATTTCTTTGTGCCTGCGGGAGGTCGACGGGTATAGGGAAGCGCTGTATAAGGTTCCCGTTATTGATGTTTGGGTGGTTGACCGGGACGGATTTTCTCCTGTCACTTTCTCGTCATCCCTGACGTGCTCTCCGTTGTTTTTTCCTGCTAATTTTAGCATCACACGGCACAGCTTCTGTATCACGTGGTATAAGGCTCCGCCCTTGTCATTTGTTGAGCAGGAAGAGTGAGCGCTTGTTTTCATGCAGCGTACGTCCCGGATCAAAATGCGGTACAATCGTCGTCGTCTTTTTTTTATTTTTTTTTTATCGTTGTCATTTGGAAATGAGATCGCACATAAGTATGAATCGAGATCGCGATTTTCTAACGATTAATCGTGCAGCCCTAGTGTCCAGTCAGCTTATGTTTTGGGAGTGGCTGCACGATGTCAGTGTGGGTTGTCAGGTCTCATCTGTGCACACTGCTGTGCTGCAGACGTGTCTGATTAATTCCTTCATTTCTGGACCTCTAAAATCACAGTTCAGTTTTCTGATATTTTCATCTCAAAGCTCAAGAGCCTCAGCAAATTAGAAACAACAGCAGTGACACGGGAACCTCGTGCAAACATATCTGACAGCTTTATAGCTGTGCTTCAGCAAGGATTATGTCAGTTGTCCATCTCTGCCAGCTCTGGAAGCCAAATTGCTTGTAAGTAGAAGAATCCTGAAGCAGTGCCAAGATCATTTGAAGCAGTTGCCATGTTTTTACCTGTTCGTCTAGCTACTGCAGTTCTGTCCAGTTTAGAAGGGGCATTTATTATAATGAAAATGAAAATTTAGAAGGCCATCTTTATTTGAAATGTCAGGTGTGGGGAGTCAGATAGAATCGGTGGGGCTGGAGGCTTACACAGCTGAGATCACGATGAAAAAGAAAGACGTTTTTTCTCTGTGTGTCAGTCATCACTGTTTCTCCCCATCAGTCTGAACAAGCACATCCGTGCAGCTGCTAGCCTCACTGAGCACAGTTCCCAGGAAACGGAGGAGAAATGATGGAAGGACAGTCAAGCAGAGACAAGAGAGAAAAAGCATGAGAACGGGAGAATCGGAGAGAGCGGTCCAACCACCAGATCGGGATCAGATTTTAATCCCTCAATTAGGCCGAGTGAATAGAGCGATGTTCCTTGATGCCCTCCGCTCACCCTCTGCGTCCAGCTCGGTCTAGCTTTTCTTCTCTCTCCTTCATTAGTTCTGTAGCATGAACCCAGGAAGCCTCGTATTTTCCTTTAATTTGTCACATGCTGTGAAAGAGTATTTTCCTTCTTAATGGGTGACATTACAGTGCAAGCAATGACAGAGGAAGACATGGGAGAAGTGAGAAGTGAGCATTAACAAAAGATTTTGTCAGTGTTGTCTATCCATAAAACAGACCTGTGTATTGAGAGCTACATATCCTCAACAGAGGAAGAAGACAGTGTACCACAAAGACAAAGATTTGTGCCTGAGTTTGATGTGACATATCTCCAACACACAGCAAGAGAAAGGAGCACAGCTGCTCCTTATCTGTCTAACCATCTATCCATCTTCTTCCTTTTATCCAGTTCAAGCTTGCAAAGGGCAGGAGCCTATCTCAGCTGTCAGAGAGACACACAGTCACTCATATACCAGGCCAATTTAGAACCAGTTAACCTAACACAGGTACTCTGGTTTCCTCCCAAAGACACAGACGTGGAGAACATGCAGACACCACACAGCTGTTCCTGACCTGTCCTATCCTTCTGAAATGCTTTTGTGCACTCCTTTCTTCTTTATATTCCACAAAGCATATTTTTCTCAACTTCTTATCATCCTCCAGTTTGCTGGGGAATCACTTTCTAAATATGGGTTTAACAAATCAAGTCTCCTACAAGCTAACCTTATCACTAACAGTAAAGGGTGACCTGGAACCTGGCTGCGTGGCCATTTTCACAGGAGGGAAAAGACGGAGCAGTGGGTGGTGCACAGTGCTTCATGTACACAAAACTGCACAAACACTGCAGCAGTAGATTTCTATGTGAATTGACAGCAAGGTCAGCATTGCCATTTTTAATTGCTGACCCACTTGACTGAGTTAAGCATGTTCTTGTTGTCCGACACATACAGAGGTGACCATGGAGTTAAGGAGGAGTGATTTAAAATAGAGTGACAGTGGCATCACTCAACACCACCAGAAAAAATGTACTTTTTTCAATCTTTTGGCTTTTTTTAATGCACCATTAGGCACGGTGGGGTAAACGCTGCCTGCATGTCTGCAGGGTGCATCGCGTCATATTCATTCGATCTTGACACAAAGTGAATCGGAAAGAAACCAATGAAAACAGGAGAGACGTTGTGCAATGGTCAACAATAGAGCCACATCCTCTGCATGAATGTGCAACAACAAGCTGGTGTTTAGCTTTTGTTCAGCAAATCTCTTACCCTTGAACTGTAAGGCGTGGGTTAGACCTCTGTGGGGAATCCTTTTAGAGCAGAGGTGTCAAACTTACGGCCCGCGGGCCGAATGTGGCCGACAGTATGACTATATCAGTTATTAATGGCCCGTCACTATGTGATGCCCTGCTGAGAATCCATGGGACTTTATTTTGACCATGCAGCCAATCGCATGCAAAAACAGAGATTTAAATGCAGGCGTGTCGGGAAAAAGAAAGAAATGAGTGAAAATATGAAATGAGCAACATCTGGCTGCATGTCAGTGATACTGGAGACCGAGTGCAGGATTTCTAGAATCAGGAGCTGGCCAAAGCACCCGTTTTTATTTTCAGCCTTTTTCCACTGTGGAGGACAAAAGGTTTCAGACCTGCCCAGCACGAGTGTGCTCTCGCTAGTAGTGGTACGTTCATAAAAGTAAGACTTTACGCTGAATAAAAAATGCTTCCTTGTAAAATACTAAATGTACAGTTCAGTGTTGCCTACGACATAAAATAAACTATATGCAAAGTGTCTTTGAATGGCAGAGATGCAGCACAAAGCCTTGGGTCGGTGTCTAAATGAGTCTCACCTGGCACCGTGCACAAACAAGCACTAGCATGGATTTTGGACTTTTAACAGCATTTTCACAGCTTCTTCAGCTCCCTCGTGGCCGTTCACTCTAGTAATGGTAATTAGTAATAATGCATTAATTGATTAAATGACAGAAACGTTTCTGTTTTTCACTTCCTGCTCTAGAAATGTCTGTTTTTTATGGCTACAGTTTAAAAAACAGAAAATCAAAACAAATGTGGGCAATGAGCTACCAGAGGTTTTTCTGTCGTTTTACACAATTATTCCTTCCAGAGAGTCGTGCTGACAGACTCACTGCTGGTAAATGCTGAACCTTATCCTAAGGATCTTTAAACCTGAATGGGAGGCAGAGCCTTCAGCTTCCAGGTCCACTCGCCATGTGTTTACACACCGCTCTGCATTTAATCGTTAGTTATTATCAATATCTGGCCACAGTGTGTCTTTGCTCTGTCTCCTCCCCTCACCCCAACAGGTCGTGGACAATAACCATCCCTGGTTGTGCTGGGGGCTTCTTCCTGTTAAAAGGGAGCTTTTCCTTCCCACCGTCACCAAAGCGCTTGCTCAGTTGTTGGGCTTCTCTCTCTTTTCTCTGCATTATTGTAGGGACTTCACCTTCCATTGCAAAGCACCTTGAGGCAACTGTTGTAGTAATTTGGCACCATATAAATACAACTGAATTCAATTGATAGTGTATAGTGCACACACACAAAAATATATTTGGGTCTGTGTGTGTTTGAATCAGAGGTGAGCACAGTGAATATTCACCAGTATAATCAGCACAAACTGGCCCGTGTCACAGTGAAAGCCTTTCGCTCCAGTCAGGATGATTATGAATTAGTGAAATGCAGACGATTATTGCAACTGGTGATCCGCATTTTACCATCTGTTCTACGTTGTTTCACACACAGACACACACAAAGTGGAAGTACTGTATGTGTTATATGCATGTGAGCAAACACACACAGGCAGGATGCTCCGATACAAGCACGGGCCAGACAGCTGAGAGATTAACGCTGTCATTGACAGATGATTTCATTTGGTCAGTGAACAGAGCAGCGACACAGCAGCTGAGCAGAACATTAATCCAGCACAAACTCATTACATTTGTAGAATTTCAAATGTTCTAATCCACAACACCTCTGTGTATCATATACTGTGCATTCATTTATTAGTAGAACATTTTTTGGAATATGTGCTTTTGACTGATGGTTAATAAAGCATATTTAAAGTGGTGACCAGGCTATAACTTCTTCACATCATTATTTATCATTCAGTTAATGACTCTTTGCAGATACTTGTGAGTGCACTTGTTCCCTGCTCGAGTCCAAATGTCAGATTGGCTATTAACGTTGTTGACACCTAAAATGATAAATGCTTCATTGGCATGTTGACAAAAGTCCAAACAGTAGGAATCAGAATCTGCTTCCTTAGGGGTGGTAACTGGAGCAGACACACACACACTGCAGGGCACACAGCTCAGTTTTAGGGCTTTCAAAGCCCTAATATATTTAAAGAAATACTTAAAGCTTCAACATGTGTGGGGACGCAGATGTAAGACAGCTGGTATCCAAACATTTGTTGTTAACTTGCATGTCTCAGTTTCAAGAGTGAAGTAGTTGTAAATTTGAGACATCTCGCTTTTGAATATTTAAGGGACAGAAGCAGATTTAGAGCCGTCCCCAGTGTTGTTTGTTAGGATTCGATGAGAACTGATACAGTCTCACAGTAACCTGTAATAATTATTATTATACAAGTAGTGTTTGGATAACAGAGTAATACACTTCAAAGCAGGTTCAGTTGTACCGGAGCAACTAGATCCGTACTGTGCTGGACGGTGGACAGTTGTCTCTCTGAAACACAGCAAGGACTCTTCAGCAGATCACTGCTCAGGGAAGCTGCTTCACTTAAAGACTGGCCCTGTTTGCTTCTGTGCTAGTGACATCAGCAGGTACTTACACGGTAGCCTTTGTATTTCATTCTCTGCTGCTTTTGGTATGACAGACGAGGCAGACTAAGACCAAAGAGGATACTCCGTCTTCTTGTAAGGCAGCAAATGACACACAAGAGAAACTCCTCTCAGCGGGTCACTGTCAGCCTTAAGTGAAAAGCAGAACAGCCACTCAAGACAAACAGGAAGTGTGTGACTCTTCATAAGTGTGTGTTTAGTTTTTGTCTGTGTAAGCTGGTATTTCTCCAATTGGGCCGTTTTCTTTTGACAGTACGACAGGCGCCTCTGCTTTTCTGCACCAGGTTACACACACGTGCACAAAAGCACACACGCTTCACTTGTCTGTGTGCAACAAGAAGCAAACATCTCCTGGCCCTGGGTGCAGTTGGCTGCTCCTAACAGCTACATCAGAGATATAGTCAGGGCTGCACATCAGTGGTCCGCAGGTGCGCATGCGCTGTCAAAATAAAAGATGCGCACCAGAAGATGTCGAAGAAGCAAGCTCCTTTAATCAGTTACTTTGGTGTTCGACATCTTTAAGAGTTCTAAACAAATGTCTGTCCTCCTCCAGAAAATCTCATGTACGCAAGCGCGCGTTGCAGCTTCTTGTCTGGTGCGCATCTTTTATTTTGACAGCGCATGCGCACCTGCGGACCACTGATGTGCAGCCCTGGCTATAGGCTTGATCTAAAACTGTGACGTGAACGCAGCACGCAGGCTGTAACAGCTGGGTGCTAAAGTGTGAGAATGGGATAAACCAGCACACGAGTCTTGACTTACATGATATCATACGATGTGAAGTGAAGAACAGTATAAGCTACTCAGAGATGTAAGGTCAGCAAATGACACACACACACACACACACACACACACACACACACACACACACACACACACACACACACACACACACACACACACACAGTGAGAGAGGGAAACTTGCCTTGGAGCTCCCCTTCAGCTGTCAAGGTAAAAGCAAAGCAGGCACTCGAGACAAAAGTGAAGCGTTGGCCTCTGTGTTCACGCAGTGTGGGTGACCTGGTTTGTCTGGTTTACCTTCAGTGCTCTATGCCACTAATGCCACTGGCCAGTGTAGACTGTACGCTGGCTTTGTGTCCTTCGATATGATGTGACAAGAGCTCAAAGTTATCACAGAGGAAAAATCATTTCAGTCACATCTTTGGGTGCAAAGTGCGCTTGTTCGATTTGATGGCTGTAGTGGAGACATGCAGCACAGGCCACAGGTCACTGCCTTGTGCTTACCCACTGAGTGAAGCTGGCGCCTGCATTGGTTCATGTTTCAGGTTATCTGCGGTTCATTTTCAGTGCACCTTTAAAGCATTGTTCGATTTGAACCCATTAATACTGGTTTCATTTGTTGGACAGAGGAAAACACAAAACTTCTTCTCATTCTGGATGCCTCCACAGTGCAGAAGGACAAATTCTTCAGCACCACAGGGGCTTGGATCCACTCCCTGGCTGCAGTGCTTCTCTTTGGTCGAGCACTCAAATTACGTTTTGGCCAAAGACATTTATGGCTTAAAGGCCAACTTATTTTTGGATATTTTTTGGATTCAATGGTCGACTGTTTTCAGCCGTAATGTAGAGCAAGTTACTCTTTCAACATCAACATGACTCTTCTACTTCTACCCAGTGACTGCATCAGTCTCAGCTGACTGCAGGTTTCCCCAACCTGATAAACAGTACATTTGCACGATGACTGACACTAGCCAACTGGATGAACAATGGGCTATGAGGTCAGTGTGTTGCTCATTAATATGCATATATGCAAATGACCATGCATACTAATGAGGTTGGGGAAACCTGCAGTCAGCTGAGAAGTCACTTGGATGATGATGAAACGCTATGTCCAGATGAACAGGATCCACCTTTTGGGATTTACTTACCTGGATGATTGAGCATGTGTACCTATGTACTAGGATGTCAGAGAGTAGCTGAGCCCCTGTGTGACTGTGCTGGGTCGCTGTGTGACTGCATCCATGAGGGGCGCACATTAATATAACTTGGCATGCTTTGGATTTTGAGGTGATTATCTTTGATAATCGCTGACATGAAGCTATTGTGCAGCTGAGCTGAAAGTTAAGAGACAGGACAGTTGAACAGAATTATGCATTTTTGTTGTCAAACATATGAGAGCAACTGGTTTCAGCCTGTGGATGGAGCCTTCCTTTGTGAAGTTTTTCCTTTTTTGTTTGGTTTTCAGGAGAGTTTTGATCCACCTGAGCCTCATTGCCATGGTGACGAAGAAAACAATTACAAATCATTAATTTAAAAAGGCAGTTATTAACTAAACTACTCCAGAAACAACAAGAACATAGTATTGTGACGTAAATCTCACCAGTTTACATTTCCCAGTTTGCCTCGGAGAGACTGGTAAGTGTTTGGTTGTGCGGCTGCTCCGTGTGTCTGTGGAAAGAGACGGCAACATATTGCTCTTTGTTTCGTGGTACCCTATGGATAGGCCTAATTTATACCCCACACACACATCATTCCTCCAAAGGCCACATGAGCAAAACCTCTGCTGCCAGGGGACGGACGTCATACGTGTGCGTGCGTCCGTACTGTGCGTATTTGTGTCGGCTGATTATACACTGGAGTATTTGATGGAAATATTATGACTAGTCTAAATTTCCTTTCCTTTCTAACATGAAAATGCTACAGCTATTACACAAAGCAGCGCTGCTTCTATATGTCACAGAACACACAGCAGCTTATGTTCGGTCACTGTAGCACAAATCAGTTTGTTGACACCAAACCTAATGTTTGTTCAGCCTAGCGTTTGTGGGTTTCTGCTGTTTTTCTGTTGTTGTTTGTTTGTTTTGCTTCTGTTACATTGTAGCTGAGGTCTTTCTGCCTTGCCCAGCACAGAGTGGATTTTCACCAGCTCACAGTCATCTATAACCAAAGGCTGACAGTAGGGCTGCACGATTTTGCATAAAATGAGAATCACGATTTTTTGGCTTAGAATTGAGATCACGATTCTCTCACGATTTTCTTTTCCAGTATAAATATTTATTGCACTTATTAACTGCACATCAACTTCGTAACAGTTGCGACTGAACATAAAAACAATAAATAAACATAAAAACAACAAAATGTTGTACTGCTTGAAATTCCGTCTCCACCGTTGCTCGACGCTGCGTGTACAGAGCAGGTAGTGCAACAATAGAAAAATAGTTGCGGGACGGCACTGTGTAGCGTTTGTCTAGGGTGTTGATCATTTTCCTAAATCCCTCGTTTTGCACAGTGTTGATGGGAGCCATATCTTTGGTCAGGTGATAAGTGATAGCCTCCGTAATTTCTTTGTGCCTGCGGGAGGTCGACGGGTAAAGGGAAGCGCTGTATAAGGTTCCCGTTATTGATGTTTGGGTGGTTGACCGGGACGGATTTTCTCCTGTCACTTTCTCGTCATCCCTGACGTGCTCTCCGTTGTTTTTTCCTGCTAATTTTAGCATCACACGGCACAGCTTCTGTATCACGTGGTATAAGGCTCCGCCCTTGTCATTTGTTGAGCAGGAAGAGTGAGCGCTTGTTTTCATGCAGAGTACGTCCCGGATCAAAATGCGGTACAATCGTCGTCGTCTTTTTTCTTTTTTTTTTAATCGTTGTCATTTGGAAATGAGATCGCACATAAGCATGAATCGAGATCGCGATTTTCTAACGATTAATCGTGCAGCCCTAATGACACCATCTCACAAACTTGCACAACAGAGAGACAGAGACACAGGGAGGCAGATCGACCTGCACTCGTTTTACTGACTGACCAAAGTTGCTGTAAGACAAGAAGAATTCAAATTTGTCTCATTTTGTCTGAACCTCACATCTCAGTGGCTGTGGGAAAGGTGCACAAAGGTTTTATTTAAATAGTGAGTCTGTGTATAGATAGATAGATATGCTTATGTGATGTTTAGGCATAGCTCTTTATCTAGTTAGCATGTGTGTGATGTCCTTGCTTAACCCAACTGTAATGATTCCACTTCCTGTATTTCACACTGTGAGTGATCGTACTGTGGGAAGTGCCTTCAGATTTTCTGCTCAGGTTAGTGTTGGCTCTATATTAAGTATAACGGTATAGAGAACTATCTGATTTTTGTGAAGTGGCTCCAGGCCACATGTTCTGTGGAGTCCAATCAGCCTTTCAGAAACAGCTCATTTCTCATCACTGTGTAAAACACTGCTAGCTCTTACATGAAACACAGCACTGTATGGTCTTATAATCAAAATAACTTTTATGCAGTATAGCATATAAAGTAATAAATGCATTTGGAGCCCACATATTGAAGTTTGGTTAAAGCAGTGGACACTGATTAGCTGGAGTTACTATAATGCACTTGATGCTTGCAGCATGATGGCATTAACTGTTTAATGGACGTAAGTAGTTCATGCCTTTTTATGTGCATTCCCTTTTTTCACTGCTTCTTTGAACCGTAGGACAGAAGGACATAGACTTTAAACAATTTATAACCCTTGTTTGCCTTTTGCCTCAGGCTAATAATAGGGGATTATCGGGTCTTTGGGGTCTCGCTCCAATACTGTAGCCTTTACCTAACAATAGAATTTGTCTTTAGATGATAATCAAATTGGTACGCAGCTAGTTTTCACACACTCACTTGCAGCCTGCAGATGTGCTGTCCACTGCCTTCAGAGTTTTAACCTTTTAAAATACGATGACAAATAAACAAAAATTATAAAATAAATAAATAAATTGAAATTGAATTTAACAACAAAATGAATTTACATTTATTTTGAATGATAGACAGAAAACGGTCTAAAACTAAAGTTAGGTCCATAACAACAACGACGTCCTCAAAATGGTGAGCCCTGCACTTTTATTTTGGAAATTCATTTAATGGGTCATTGTCATGCCTGACGACTGTCCCACATTCCGTGTTCTGGCTGTGTTCGTCTCTGTTATCTTCCAACGGTACATGTCGTGGCCCGTTGGACCCTCAGTGTGGTGAGGTCATCCTGCAGCTTTAGCAGAAGTACGTATAATGTTTCCAGCTCCATGCGTGGCTGTAGAAACAGTGTTCTTTGGGTCATACTCAGCTCTGCTTCCAAACACAGCAGATTGAGTTGATGCTGAAAAGCTGAGCGTTCAACCTATCAAGATTTCAACCTATCACAGGGTGAAAGATTGTGATATGATGCTGTTAGTGGAGACTGTGGCCTTTGGTGAATTATATACAGTTCTTATCCAATGAATAAAAGACTTTCCAAAACCATGAACCATGAAAAGGAAGACCAAAAGGCCTTTTCTGCATCTCGTCTGTTGCTTTAGCGTTGCGTCGCGGTGCCAGGCTAATGAGGTTGAATAACCTTCTAAATGTATTAGTAGAACGTCTGCCTTTGACGAACCCTGTTTGGTCGTTATGACTTATTCAGGGACTGTTTCTAACTTAGATGCAAGTGACTCAGGGATAACTTTAATGTGGGTATTGACAGAGGTCGGTAGGTAGAGTAGGGTCTTTATCTGGTTTTAGTCAAAATGTTATTGCAGCTGTGTTACAGTTTTTGCCCGTTGCCTGAACACATTTTGCAAAACTTTGCTCATTGTGCCAAAACCCTAAACACAAGTAAACATGACACAACACTGGGAAATATACCATTCACATCTGCACCAAATTGAAACTCTACTCTCAAAACCTAAACTCTGCTATCAAAACCTAACATTCCTTTGTCAAAATGTAACTCTGTTGACAAAATGACACATACTTGCATCATATGTAAACACTTACAGAGCAGGAGGAACACACTAGTCTACTTTATATAAAGCACTGCAGTCTTTGATTTCCATTGTTCATTCAGAAGGCATATTGGTACATATTCAGCTCGAAGTCCTTTGACCCTGTCACTGTTCCTCTCGAATGGGACTCTGTAGAGCTGCTTCATGGTGATGCTGTGTTTTCCCAAGATGCGTCTGATGGTGGTGATGCTCACATGGTTTATGTTGTTGAACACTCGCCTGTCTGCAAGTATTTTCCGTCGTAGCTGGTGGAGACGGATGGCATTGTCTGCCCTCACTAGGTCCACAACAGCAAGTTCCTGCCGTTGTGTGAACAGGCGTTGGCGTCCTCCCCCAGAAGGTCTTCGAGTCATTCTAGAGAAATACAACCACATATTGTCATCGGTTTGCTTATTTTTCTTACAGTACTTTACTGTATATACTGTATCATCCACTGTACAACACTGTACTTCAATATAAGTAATCATGGTATGTTTCACAGAAACTACCACTTTGGCTGCAAAAGGAGCATTAGCACCCTGCAGTACCCTGCACACTTGATATGGTAACTGTAGAACAGTACTATGAAAACCATCTGAGTAGAGTAGAAGGCAGTGAGATGAAGACAGACCTGTTTTCTAGTCGGAATTTTCTTATTACAGATGCCACTGTGAAGCGGCTTAGATGTGGGTGGACTCTCTGCCCAGCTTCCCTCATAGTCAGGCCGTGGTTGATGACATGGTCCACCAAAGTTGCTCTTATATCATCAGAAATATGGGTCCGTGCATGGCCTCTTTGACCTCCTCCTCCTCTTCCTCTTGCTCTCCCTCCATCCATGCTTGCAAAGTTCTTGAAATGGCTAAACTGAGGGCTTTTTGTGGTTGGCTAATTGGTGTTCAGTTTTGCAAGTAAGTGCCTTCAGGTGTATATTTGAGTGGTTGCAATTACCCGATGTGTTTTGTATTTTGGATACATGTGTTTTCCAAATGGCACCCTGAAATTTCATTTTTGAACGAAGTGTCTTATGTATGAAATAGAGTGTAGCATGCAGGACCATGTGTGTTGCATAAAGGAGTAAGTGTGTTGCATAATTGCAACCAGAGTGCAAAGCAGCACTTTTGTTTAAGGTATGGGTACATGTGTTTGAGGTATGGTAACAAAAGCTTCAAGTTGTGTTACTTTAGTCTAAGCATGGGTTTATAGTGTTCAAGCAACGAGCAGAAACTGTAATATGGGAAGGAAGCAGGCTGTTATGTTTTATTACTGCGACTGTTCTGACGAATCATAGAGTAAGAAATGGAGATCCATCAGAGTAGGGCTGGGCGATATGGCCTAAAATCAATATCACGATAAATTGAGCAGTTAACCTCGATAACGATAAATGGACGATAACCACCCCAAGTGCCAAAGAAACAAACGTTTTTGTTTTCTTCATTTGATGGGGCTGTGGCAGGCAGCATAGTTCCTCCAGTTATTTTGATAATATTATTCCCCCTAGACCTATTCATTGCAGTTATATTATTACCACTTTAAAGGACTGTAAAATGTCACTGAAAATAAATGAAGACAATAGTAGTAAGTACTTTTAGTGGTTAAGATTTATTAACTGAACAAAATAAAAAGTGTAGGATACAATATGTAACCATGCTCTCTAAAAAATGTGTATCCCTTGTAAACAAAATAGTTTAATAATAAATATGTTTCACATTGGCTATTCACAAAGTAAACAATGATTGTGCAAATGTAATGCCGTCATGGACAAAGGCCTATCTCTGCTAAGGCCTTGAGGTACTAGAACTTGTAAACAAATAATGTCACAAACACAAATGTCAATTGAACACAGAAAAAACGATAATAAATACTAAGCACTGCCATGTGACTCGTGAAAACTATAAACTCTTAAACAAAAACATTAAATAGTGCTGTTTGCAAAAAACTTCAATAGAACACTGATAGTTAAAATTAGGCAGGGCTTGAACAGGGCACTTCAAAAAGGGGCAGCAGCAGACTTGGTATCCTGAGCGGTTCAATCAAACTACTGTTGTAGATGTTTACCTGAGTAGTGTTTACTCCAGGTTCTTGCTAAGAAACACAAGCATATTGACCATGTCAGGTTTCAGGCAGGATCTTTAATTTACAAAGTTAAAAAGGGTTGGCACAGTAATAAAACATTTTAAAAATCATGTATTTTGCTACATTTCACAGCACAACATGATCAACACTGGCTCACAATAAGTCTTCTGTAAAAACCTTCTGGATACACTGCTGCTCAGCAGTCTTAAGTATTTTATGCCTATATAAACATTATTCAAACATTAATACTTTCAATTTTGAATATGACGCACAGAATTAAAGTCACTTTAAAACACACCAGATGTCACCACCCAAATATATTAAGATGTACACACCAGGTGCAGCCTGTGCCCAAAACATTGCACCCGTGTCCATTTATTGAGCTTGACAGCTTTCACAATATTTGGGCCGTTGTCAGTTGTTATAGCAACAAGGTCCTCTTCACTGATGTCCCATGCAGACAGCATCGCTCTCAACTAGGGCTGCCACGATTACGTCGACTATCAAAATCGTCGACGACTGATTTAATAGTCGACGCGTCGTTTGAAGCTTTGTAAGATCACAAAAGACGCAGGAATAAGTAGCAGGATTTAAGAGTGTAATAACGGACTGAAACAGAAGATGGCAGCACTGCGTGTACAAGGATGCCAGCTGCTGTTAAACCCCGAAGAAGAAGAAGCTGTGTCCCAGAATTCATAGCGCGGCCCTGTTTTTTCTTCTAAGGCTACTGCGATATGATTTTCCACCAAGCTTCTTGCTGATTGTCTCGTAGGCCCGTCCAGCCTCATGCATTTCTACAGTCTTGTCCCCGATGTCGGCTCTTAGGTCCTGCCCATGCTGCTGCAGGGGTTGGAATGGAAGTAACTGATGAGTTTAGGTTGACTATTTGTAATTGATCTGTGAGAGTGAGAATATTCGATGGGTTGTAACGGAATACTTATTTGACTCACTGACAGGCAAATCAATGTATGACTTAAAAATTATGCAAGCAATCGTCTAAGGAGCTTGGAAAGAAAAGCATCTGGATTTCTTTAAGTTGCTGGAAGACGTTTCACCTCTCTCATCCAAGAAGCTTCTCCAGTTCTGAAGCTGCTCAGATGAGACTACGATGACCTGGATGACTGAGAACCTTCACGTACAGCCAAACAAATCTTTTTTCCTCCCACTGTACGAACAGTTGCAGAAACTGTTGGTGAATACGTTAAAATAAATATTGTGTCTTGCATAATATACCGACTTCCTCCACAGGCAGATTTAGTCTCGGGTGAGACACAGTGTTACAGTTCTCGTGACACAGAAGACCTTCCTTCCCAGGCCAGGACTCAAGTCTGTCTGCACCTGCAGGCCAGTGGCCACTTTGAAAGGTGATGATGTGCACATCCTGGACAGGGAGGAAGGCTGGTGGGGTTGGGGAGTCGAGGAGGGCATTTCTGTGTCGAAGCTCAACCATCATGAGCTGAGCTCACAGCCCATTGTTAGTGTTGATCGTTGTGCAGCTTTGCTGTGTATAAGGTGGGAAATCTTAAGAAAGGTGAATTGCAGTCAGTGCCAAACAAGACTGCAGCTTTGTTTCTGCAAATAAGCAAACACTGAGTTTGTATTTCACTTTAATGTGAGAGTGAGATTTAGAAACAAACACATTTGTGTCTGAATAGCCAGAAATGTTTTAATGAAGGGTGCTTTTGTCGTTTTAAATACACGTTTGAATGGATTCCAAATGTGGACGAGTTCTCTGTTTGAATGAAACACACAGACACTAATGTGTACACACCCAAGCAGAAGTCACTAAATGCCAACGTTACCAAACGGATGCACAGCTGGTTTTGAGACTGGTCTCGAGCAGGCGCAGCACCGGAGCCTTTGTTACGTGGTGCTGACCATCCTGTCTAATCACCTCAGTGAAGCGACGCTGCACATGAGCTCTTTAATTGTTGCTGCTCACATATTCTTACATCAGAACTGATGAATTTTAAGATCACTTGTATTATTGTTTTACTGTGTAGTACAAAGACACACACCTGTCAGTGTGTTTTGTGTGTGTAACACAGCATCAGCGAGCGTCACCATACTTCATTGTTCAGCCGTTTCTTTTTCAAAGATGTTACTTTTGTTCATTCTCCACATTCATCATCCTTTTTTCTTTCATGTGGTCTTTCATAGGTTCTCCCATGCCCTCCCCCTCCTGCCCATCTGTCATTGACCAATCACATCCACAGTCAGCTAATCCCCACGACAACCCGCTGTTAGCCAACATACCTGAGCCTAACTCAGAGGAAGAGGAGGAGGAAGAGGAGTATGCTGCTCGGTTGTACTTAGCCGTAACATGTGGTAAAGAGACTTTAGACTTTTTTTAAAGACATGCACTCATTTTGGATTCAGCATGTGAGCTGCAGCTGGTTATTTGGATGACTGTGGAGCGACTCCCAGGGTAACAGGCTTGGTGGAAGTTAGTCGTGTTTTCTCCTTGTATGTTTTTATCATCAAGCCTCTGTACCTGAACATTAATCTGCTGTCACAGAGCGGCTGACGGATTGTATTAACACAAAAGACAGCATGTAGATTTGGGAGTGTGGCGAAAGGTCACTAATCTCTAAATGACAAGTGGTAAATATAACGATGACTGCTGTTTTCTTGTTTGACTGTGTCAAACACACACATTTAAAATGGGACTTTTATTTTGTTCTTCAGAATACGTTGTCACATCCTTTCTAGTTCTTATACAAGCAGTGTGACTAAACAAAATGTTTAAATGTCCCAATAACACTACAGGACCCAAATACCTGTACATTAGACCAAAAATGTCTCTTTATTAATTGATTGCTACAACAATCAAATATCATTTAGCAGGTATTTGATTGTAGTAGCAATTCTGGGCATGGCTTTATCACTCTTATCTGATAAAGTCCCTGCCCCCAGTGTGTTTCTGTAGCTGATGTGATAGGATTGGCTCGGTTGGATGTTTTTAAACTGGAAACTGAGACACAGCACAGAAAAAAAAGCTGCTTAGATCCAAAACTTTGGACTCTTGTCACAACTGTAGAGAAACAAAGGCTACTACACCTCACTGATGACAGCTTCTTTCTGTTTAAAATTTGATTGAAGCGTATTTCTCGATAAAATCCATTTGATGACAGAGCTTCTCCTGGTGTCTCTCCACATGTTTGTGCTAGTATTAGCATGAAGCTAATAGTCTGGCTGCAGCTGATCCAAGATATGTTTGCCTGTGGATAGTGACGAGCACCAGATGCTGAGTTGTTTTGACTGGGCAATGGCCCCTTATTGAGTTGGTCATAGTTGGGAGTTTGATAGGAAACAGACTGTGATAGTCTGAAGATAGTTCCTATCTTCAGACTATCACAGTTACTCAGACTACACCAGGAGGGGCCGCGAAAGGGGGGAAATCAAGAGGAAAAATACCTGGAAGGAAAGAAGGTGAGAAAGAGACATGAGTGTGGGAGAAACAGAGAACTAGTCATCTCCTTATATATGCATCATCTAAACATGATCAGAAACAGCACGACGTAGGCTCGTGTAATGACTGCAGGTCTGTGTGCTCCTCCTTTACCAGTGTAGATGAGGTCCAAGCTAATTAATCCATACTCAGTAAAACGTCTTAAGATATTACTATCTCCACTTCTCCTTTTAACAAAGTATGTGCTTATTTCTTTATTTGGTCTTTAGCTGATATTTTCTTGCACACACAGACACAGATATGCACTAATGTGGAAGCCAGCCTTTTATTTCTTTAACCTTCCCTTGCAACAGAAAGAAGCTGGAGAGAGCATTGAAAAATATTTGTGTTGGATGTCAGTCAAATTAGGGCTGCTCGATTATGGCAAAAATGATAATCACGATTATTTTCACTGAAATTGAGATCACGATTATTTGACGATATTTATTTAACCCTTTAAGACCTACTATAGAACCAAGTCCACCAGAGCTTATATTATTATTTTTTTTTTTTTACATGCTGTAGTGCCATTTGTGGGAGCATTTCAAGTTGCTATACATCAATACAACTGTTATAGCCCATATTTTAATAATATGTATGCATTAAGTCCATAGTAATTACATAAATTGCAAAAAAGTGCAATAAACTACAAAAAAAATTGAAAATCGCTTTTGTTTTGTTTACATATATTTCTACTTGGAGAAGTTTAAGAGGTTTATCCCTCAAAACTTTAAATACAATAAAGTTGCAAAAAATAGTTTACAACAACAGGAAATTTATTTTGAGTGTCTTCATAGTTTTATTTTGGAGATACAGCAATTTTTATATACTGCAGGAAAAACAAAAAACAATCCTATGATGCAAATTTGCAAAGAAAACAGCAGGTGCATCATTTCACTGTGGGAAGTGTTACGAACAGCTGATAGGAACGGCAAAGCGTGTTTCTGGAATATTATGTTTTTGTTCCTGCAAGCGCTTTTTATGCAATTTTTACAAAGCTATATGTGGAACGAAACCGTGACCGAGGACAAGCTGATGGCATCAGATGTAAGTACAACTCCTCCGGTTTCATATGCAAAACAAATTATTGCGCTAGCTTACACGGTTCAGGTTCTACAGGGATTTAAAAATAGTTACGCAAAACGGAGCGTGCTGCTCTGACCGGCTTTAAAGGGTTAACAATGACTTTAAAAAAATAATATAAAATAGTGTGCAACACCACTGAAGTTTTTTTTTTAAACTCTCTTTTCAACCAACGGCAGTCACTCTCCAAATAACTTCTGCTTAGCTTTCCGAGCTTCCCTCGGGTCCTCTTAATCAGCGGTCTCCAACCTTTTTTGCGCCACGGACCGGTTTATGCCCGACAATCCGGTTGTTCAGTCTGACATCACTAGCCGTGTCTGGGTCTAAACTCTGCTGCAGGTCCATATATCAAACGATCACTGTGGCATTACTGTGAGTTGAAAAACTGTCTAAAGTCTTTCATCTTTAATAAAATGATCAGCGTTCTGCTCTACCAGGTGTAACAATTGAGTTTAACATCCAGGCATCCATGAAAACGGAATTTATGACATTTAACGGAGTTAGAAGTTAGCAGGGAGTTAGCTCGCTAGCTTCTATCTAAATACAATATAGCATGTCCTGACTGCGGGGTTTTGGAAACAAATTAAAACGTACAGCTCTGCTATCACTTCCAACATAAATGAAGACAGAAAACTAAACAGCAGTGACGTTTGTAGGGTTACTGAAGTTGGGCTAGCTGGTATATAATGATGTGCTACGTGACCGCTAGCGACACAGCTATGTTAGCATAATATAAACAAGCTAACTTTTTTTCCACTCAATAAAAGTTAACGTGAGTGTTCTCGGTGGTCAGGAACAAATGTAATCGCATGGCAGGATGCTGTAAAAGACCAAACTTCAGCCAGGAGAACAACTGAGATAATCCATCCACAATACGAGGTTAGTCATTCATATACTGCTGCATGGGCTGGGCTGTAGTTACATCCTAAGGTTTTAAAAACTGAGCTTAAATAAATGATTAGCGGTAATAAAAGCAGAGGGAGGTCAGCAGGGATCACTGACTGTTTTAGGAGCTTTTTGAGATCAAATAGAAGAAAATACAAAACATTAAATATGTTAACAACACAAAAGCCATATTAAACGCAGACTACTTTAGACCCGGAAGTAGGATTCGTCGCGTCATCACTGAACAACCGGATATTTTCACGGACCGGCCTTTAAGGTGTCGCGGATAAATGAGGGAGGGGCTAATAATCGGCTCAGTCATTTTTAATGATCGTTGAAAGCCCAGATCGTAATCGTGATTAAAATTCGATTAATTGAGCAGCCCTAAGTCAAATACTGAAGCATCATAAAGAGTGGGAAATAACACCTGTTCAGTTTAGAAAGCCGGCCAGTCTGCCTCAGCGAAAAATTCAAAAAGTTGAAAGCTACGCCGGGCCCATAAATATCATACATTTACATTTTTAAAGACAAGCTTTGTTTTACTCATTTTACATTACATATCAGCCCCCACCTGTCTTTATATTTGGTTAGGAAAATGGGAAAGAGGTGCAGTGCTTTAACATGTAAAACCCTACATGGAAACACACTAGAACAGGCGAAAGCATCGTTCGGACAATTTTATTGAGCTTTCAGGGAACTGTTGTTACGAACGTTTGCTACATAAATAAAACTGAATTGAACTGAATTTTCCAGGCTTTTTGAAGGGCATCCCAAAGTTTTCCAGCTTTTGTTTTCATTGCCTGTCCAGTGGATCCCAATTTAATCCTTCAATAAGGTTGGGGCCTGGGCTCGTAGGAGGCCAGTCTAACTGATAATGTTGCAGTGAGTGATTTTCTATCAGCTATCCATATCAGTGTATTTGTGATCGTTTTCATGCTGAACAGTGAACCTGCAATATGACACTTTCCATGTTTCCGTGTTGCACGGTGGCTCCAAATCTGATGGCATTCAGTGTTTTGCCAAACTCCCCAACACCGCTGGCTGAGACGTAGCCTGAAACAATGACAGCTTCCACTGTATTTTATAGGTGCCTGTAGACTCTCTGCGGACCTCCTCCATACATGTTGACAACAACTTCAGATTTAGATTCATCACTCCAGAAGCCCTGAATGATTGAACCAACTGTACCTGTGACATGTAAATGTTTTTAATTTCAAATTGTTTTAATTGCATTGATGAATCTTATGTACTTTACTGTTTCCTTTCCAACTAAGTTGATTGTGGAATGTCTGGGAAGGAGGAAATTTCATGACCTGACTTGTTGCAACGGGGTCCCATTACAGCATAGAACAATCCATTCTTTCTGTAAAGGCAGACTTGCTGTGTGATTTTATGCACCTGCAGCAAGTGGATTGAAAGCACTTTTGTTTCTGTGGTGCAACAATGCAGCCAGACACTCGACTTCAAAGTCTTCACACAAAAAAGAAATCGTTCCAAATAGAATTCTGTTACCAACACGTTCTCACTCCCAAAGCGTAACATTTTACACTAGGTGACAAATCGTTGATATATTACACTTCCGTGCACCCGACACGTCCTTAAATTACGAGATCGGAAACATGAGGAAACATGAGAACCGTTTGGAATGAATCTACACATGTGCGTTTGTTTTACTTCAATCGCGTTGTCTAACGGCATTAAAATGCTGGTTAAGGTTAGGGTCAGGGCTGGAGTACGTGGCTGGAAAGTGTTTTACCACGGGAGCCTCATTCTACTGGATTTCATCCATAACCCGGCGCTAGCATAAGAACGTGGAAGGTCACCTTTCACGTTCCTCAGGAACGCCTCGGATATGTTACAGCTCGGGAGTGAGAATAATAACTTAAAGTTTGATACTATCAAAAATCCCAATAACAACTGAAAACACTGACAATCATCCTTAGAAGAACAGAACATGTGGGACTAATGAAGGCTTATCTTATCTTATCTTTACAATGTGAAGAACATAGAAAGAACACACTGTGTGTCCACTTCACCGGGCTCCATTTCAAATGTCATTTTTAAAAGGAGAGAAACCAGTTTAAAAATGAGTGCCATTTGTTTTAAGGCAACTTAACAGCTCATCATTCTTCCACACGCTGGTATTTTGGCATCAGAGGGCAACAGACAAGCGTTCTTCACCAGCCGACCTAAATCTCCTCAGACAGGAAAAAGCAACATAGAAAATGGAAAGTTTGTCCGCAAATGATGGGATGACTCCAAATCTTATCGACAGCGTCTACACTGAAAGCAAAAGGGAGGTCAGACCAAGGCTGGGGAGGAACGTGAATAACACTTAGTGCTTTTTACTTGAGGACCAAATAGGCAATTCTCCTCAACACCAGAAACAATCAATGAGCCACTGAAAGAAAGAGATGGAGAAAGGAGAGGGCACGAAATACTTCTCAACACCAGACCTAATCGATGATGCCAGCGGAAAGAAGGGATGAAGAAAAGCAGGGACAACAGCAGAAAACTTTTTTGACATAAGAATGAATGTTAGATTTAAACAGAGAAAAATAGAGAGAGAGAAAATATTTGAGAAGAGACGAGACTGAATGATTGATCAGGCTAATGAACCTCAGACTAGTAGCTGGTGGCTGGGGTTTAAACCGCACACACACACACACACACACACACACACACACACACACACACACACACACACACAGAATCCTTGTCTGAGGCTGATGGTAGAATGGAGCCACTTAAGTAAATCAAACTGTTGTAGCAGGCTCCACACAAAGAGAAAAGAAGACAGAGAGAGGGAGACAAAGAGATAAAGTGGAAGAGAGTCATAAGATAGAGAGCTGAAAGAAAGAGTGTGTCACGCAAGTGCACTATCCAGACTATGAAATGACGTACTGCAACATTTTGTTTTGAGGATTTAACTCAGATTGTAATTCATGGCGTTTCTTTCTGATTCATCTTCACCCTTGTCTCTCCTTGCTCTGCTGTTTTCTGGCTTCTTACAGGACTTATTGGAAATGCTCTCTTATAAATAAAGGGCAGCTAGTGGAGTTAGTTAACCTGCGATCCTACTTGTCTGTAGGTGGGAATGTGGGTGTGAATGGTTGTCTGTGTTAGCCCTGCAACAGACTGGCAATCTGTCTGAACTGGATAAGTGAATAAAGACGGATGGAGAGAGTCAAGCTGAACACATGTACAACCCTAGTCATAAAAAAGTTGATGCTTTATAAAATGTAAATAAAGCGTTGCTTTGCAAATTTGTGGACTGAAACCAAGAAAATGAAATGAAGCTCAGCACCAGGTGAAAAAGGCTCTCATGCTGAAATGAGGTCTGCAAAGACGAGTGGTCACAGACTAGAGGTGGGAATCACCATACATCCCACGATACGATATTATCACAATACTTAACGCACGATACGATATTATTGCAATTTTTTAAAATATTTTGCGATATTCAGATTCTGTACATGAAGGTAAACTTGATCAATATTCATTTTATCTAATATCAAAGTCTCGCACTCAGTCTTTCTCTCATCTCAGTCAGTTTTATTGTTGACAAACTGAACGGTTTGTATTACAGTCTAGTCCAACTTAACTGAATGCAACCATCTGGTACAATTATAACTATTCTGAACTATGCAATATGAAAACTATGCAGCCCCTTCAGCAACTGAAGAATTTGAAAGTAAATTAAAACAAAATATAATTTTACATTAAATAAAATTTTTAAACTTAATTAAAATAAAAAATGTCTTAAATTAAAATAAGTAAACTGTCATGTTTATTGCTGCCAAAAACCAGTTAAACACATTTGGACAGTGAAGGAATGTCAGGATTCTTGCTCAGAAAAAGGATCAACATGCTCTGAAGTCAGAGCACAAAAACCTTTTTTGTAACAAAATATTGATTTCTGCTGTTCCTGTATCGATACATTATTAGCAAACAAAATATCACGATACTACACAGTATCGATTTTCCCCCACCCCTATCACAGACACAGCTGTGCCAGAAGCTGGTTGACGGTTACCATGAGGTGCAAATTATTAAGGGACATGTAACCAGATATTAAATGAGGTGTGTGTACGGCGCATCTGGCAGGCAGTCAAAGTCCTTCACTTATTCCACATGTTGTCATGTTAAAAGCCTTAATCCAAAATTGATTAAATTCAAAATTCATCTTACAAAATCTACAAATAGAAAATATAACATGTACATTCACAGCATCTGAGCTCAATTTTGACACTCAAAATTGAGCTCAGGTCCATCCAGTTTCCACCGACCATCTCGTGTTATTTCAAGCGGCACTCACCTGTCTACATTAGATCCTACAGTTGACAGCACATGTCAGAGCACGAACCACATCATGAAGTCCGAGGAATGATATGTAGACCTCTGAGACAGGTTTATGCTGAGGCACAGATCTGGGGAAGGGCAAAGACACATTTCTGCAGCATTAAAGCTTCATGTCTGGTTTTTTATCTCAATCATTCCACCCCAGAAGAAGAACAACTCAAAGAAATGATCACAAGATGGTGAGTGTATGAGCATTCATGATCAAAATATAACAAAGGTTACTGCTAGTAACAAAGTAGCTAAAGCTACCATTTAAAACTGGTTCTTTGCAAAGTTGTCTGTTAAGTATAGAAACAATACTGAGAGTTTAGTGCTTTTCATTTTTTACCAGGGCTGGACTGAAAATGAAATGAACAATTCTTCAGACAGCCTGGAGAATTATTGTTCAGGGCTGTGTGTAAAAAATTATAGAAATGAAAGAGACGTTGAGAGAAAGTGGAGAAAGTGGAGGGTGCAGGAAAAAAGAAAACTCGACAGGCGTGGAGAAATTTAGGCAAAGTGAAAGGAGAACGAAGAGAGAAAGCATGGGTCGTGTTCCCTCAGCAGCACTCTGACACTGTTCTAACAGTTCTAGAAAGAACCCAGATATGTTGTTCTGTAGACTGTAGCTATCATTTTGTCAGACTTTTACTTTTAGTGGCACTTATGCAGAGATTTTAAGAATAATAAAGTTCGTAATATGACTTCTCTAGATCTCTTATTGCTTAATTTCCAGCTAAAACACTGTTTCTTCTTGTTGACTTGGCCTTTTGCCCTCTAATGAACCACAGCGCTGAATCCTGAAAATCAGAACTCTGTCTGTTTATGGTTTCCCATTTCTACCAATCAGAGTTACAGTTATGTGCAAAAAAAGTATATTAGTAATATTAGTACTGCTTGAACTTAAACACAGTTTGATTCCACAGTATTTTAAAGACTTCATTTATCAGCTGACTTTTAGTCTAATGCTAATAAAGTGCTAATGTGAATCATACAGTACGTTTATAATAAGGAGATTTAAAGCTGCCTCCTATATCAATGGATGTTGTACTTTTTCAAACACACTGTAAAAACCTGTAATATAAAAGTATTTCACTGTGTATTTTACAGTTTTGTACTGTTCTTCTAGAACATCATTAAATTCACATAAACAGACTGATTTTACATTTCAAATGTAAATTAACGTAAAATCACTGTAAATGTAATAAAACATAATTTCCTTGTTTTTTAAATGTATCTGTCTGTACATGAGCATATTTAGATTGTTAAAATAATTCACAAATGTGACTTAATTTCACAAATATCTGTCCGTTATTTGAAAGATTGAACTGTTAATAAATTCAAATGTAATGCTATGGAAAACTATATAAAATGATTCATATAAACTTTTTTCACATAGAATAATTATTATTATTATTGATATTTAGGGTGATCGTGGCTCAAGAGTTGGCAGTTCGCCTTATAGTAAGAAGGTTGTTGGTTCGAGCCCCGGCTCGCACACTCGTTGTGTCCTTCCACCTACTGGTGATGGCCAGAGAGGAATTGTAAAGCGCTTTGAGGGTCTCATAAAGCGCTATATGAATGCAATCCATTATTATTTAAGTTAACTGTATATTTCTGTACCTTTAAGTATTATTATTCATATTGCCACATTCATTGACCATGTTGTTTAATCACGTTAAAATGTTCCTAATTTAATGTTTAACAGCACTTGAAAAAGGCAGAATCCCATGTAAAATTAGGGCAACAAACTGTATTGTCATTGCTCAAAATAACCGTGTTTTCATGGGAAAGTTATTTTCTGGTATTTTCTGGTATTATTTTGGCGCCCCAGCTGCTGGAATATTACTGCTTTTTAGTTGTTTTTTTTACAGTGCAGGGATGGCTGTTAGTGACAGAGCGGGTCATCTAGGTCGTCCACATGCCAAAGCCTACTGGGCCCCACGCTTTCTGTGATGTTTCCACCAGAGTGTATGCAAATGTTAAAAAGGTGTTCAGGCCCAGATGGATGTTGTGTTTGGGTGACTGAGACTTGTAGGAGAAAGAATACTCGGCGAGTACAAAGATGCTTTATAAAGATGAACCATTCTATCTGTCCTCAATACAATATTGTATAATGAAAATTTGCGTGTATAATAAATTAGCACTATTAGGAGCTATAAATTAGAATTTCTTTTTTTACTTTTCTGCTCCCTTTTTTTGACTTCATCATCATCATCATCCACGTCATCACTCTGTTCCCACTCCCACCACCCTCTCTCGTCCTCTCGTCCACTCACGTCTTTGGTATCAACAGCTGCACCCTCTTTTGGATCCTCTCATCAGTCCTGCTCATTTCTTCTCTTTATTTTTGCACCAGTGCACTGACCCCATCCACCCTCTCCTCCCTCTCTGTGTCTCTCAGCCTCATTTTCTCCTGCCAAGTCAGCTCTCAGTATCCCCCCCCCTTACCCTTTAACTCTTGCTCTCTGACCAGGTCATTAATAGGGGAGACTGTGCTCCTCTAAGCCACCGAGGTTGCCTTTGCAAGTTATTTCACTCGTTTGTCGACGTCGTATCCTTCTGTGTCCTCACATTTATACATAGTATGTATGTATAGACGCATCACAGGCACGAGGATAAATCCAAACATGCATAGGTGTGCTGGTAATCATAGCTTTTCAAGAAACTCCTACCAGGTAAAGAGTTTCGAAAGCTCAGTTTCTGCGTTTATATGCAGACGAGGAAAACTGAGGTCGTGTGTTTCGGTGTCAAAGGTGTGCACTTCAGCTCTGATGTTGCTTTATGGTTAGGGTGATATTGCCCCCTGTTGCTTTGGCACGAATGTAACATTCAGCGCCCTCTCAGTTCAAATGTAAAATGTGCTTCACCGTGGACGTGACGGTGTTCATGACACGCTTCAAAATGAGTGGTTCCTGGTTCATTCCTAAGCATTTTCTTCTAACATGAGGGTGACAGTACAGGTCTTCTTCCAGACCTCGGCAAACTGGTGACACAGCCAGGTAACTGATGATCCAGGAATCTGCAGTTGTTTAGAAATGACCTTCCCAGCTGGTGTAAATCTATAATTCTCCTTCTTCAATCTTCACTGAGTTCCTTGGACTTCTGGGTATTGGTCGATGCAGTGAGTGTTTCCAAACAAATCCCTTTCATGCTGGGAGAAATCACCGATTGCTGTTAATCAACCCAATGTGGCCACTTCTTCATTTGATAAAACAACAATAGTGGACGAAACTGTAACAAGAAGACTCCAAAAAGAATCCCAGTCCAAAGTCACTACACATTTGTCCTTCTTTTGTATGCACTCTACTGCTGTCTTTAATTCCAAATGAATTCATACAGAAATGAGTATTATTTGTAAATGACAAAAGGTGCTGCGCTGAATATGGTCACTTCAGATACGTGCAAAATAAAAAGTGATTGACAGGAACAAATCGTCATTTAAGTAAAAATAAAACAATTTTTATCAGGCAGTTATAAGAAAAATACTCAAGTGCATTTACATATCGATGATTTGAAAGTTAAAAGAGTCTATGCAAAGTCCACACAGAGAGGCCTGACAGTGGAATTGAACTCAGGACTTTCTTGCTGTGAGGCAACAGTGCTAACCACAGTGTCACTGTGCTGGTGTATAACTAAATACCGAAGCCAAACACATTTGAGTTATTATGCCCTTAAGTTTGGAAATACTCATCTTCACTATCACAACAGAAGGGTGATAAGGATAACACATACACGTAGCTCATACAAATCTACTATTCTTAAAATCTCTAATATTAACATGCACAGATTTCACACTGCACAAATTATGTACAGCACAATAAATAATCCTGAAAATATCCTGAAACCACACTTACATGCATGCAGTAGAAACACGCCAAAAACAGAGTTTATCAGTGCGTGCGCAGCCTCACCTATCACAATAGAGCTGCAGTGCAGTTGAGGCAGAGCAACGTGCCAAAAGAAACAAAAGGAAAAATGAAATAAATCAGCATGTGATTTCGTCAATTAATCAGCTGATCTTGTTCAGTTTCGAGTGGGCCTTTGGTGTTTAGCTCATTTCCTGTCTATATTAAAATGCCATTAAGCTTTTTTTCCCCATTCTTGTTCGTGACAATATGTCCAAATTAAAGCCTCTGTTCCTCTGGCTTCTGTGACTGTAACCTCTCATTTAGAATTTCCTAAGCTGGTCTTTCTGACAAAGCAAATGTTTCTGTGGGCTTTTGTTTGGTTTTGTGGGCGCTCAGGTTGAACTGCTGAGGCCGAAGCTGCCTTCAGTGAGCAAAGAGGGACACTCTCCGTCTACATGCCCCACAAAAGCTAACCATGGTTAGGAAAAGAGGCCTACGTCAGTTCCCTCTCCTTGCTGGGAGTCCAGAGGTGGAATGAGTTTTCACGCTTGAAGAAACACAAGTCTTAACTCTGGTGCCCTCTCTGCATTCTCTCTTTCTATCTGTCTTCCTGTCTGTGTTGTTCTCAGTCCACCTCAGCCAACTATTGTTGTGGCTTCTGAAACTTTTAATTGACTTCCCGTGTCACCTCCTGTTCTTTCTGTAACCTCCTTTTTATCTTCGTGTTCAACTTTATATAAACAATGACAGAATGCACCACCAAGCTTAGCTTGTTTGATTTAAAGGCCTCAGTTGTTCCAGAATGCTGGAGCAGGAGTTCAGGCAGAACTAGAAAGAGAGATCATATTTCTCCCATGTTCGCTTGTCTTCACTGGCTTCTAGTGAACTCCAGGACTGAATTTGATCCTCTCCTCACTTACAACATCTGGAATAGTCTGGCCCCGTCATTCCTCACAGACATCACAGTACTATATCGTCCTAATAGACCTCTTTGCTTTAAGTTGCAGCTAGTTTTATAAGTTGAAAGAGAGGCAGAGCTTCCCAGTTTGGATTTGGGAGCCTTCGTCTACCTCTAAGACTGAGTTAAAAACGTTTCTGTTAGATAAAAGCTTATAGTTGATCAGGTGGCCATGAACCATCCATTATGCTGCAGTCAGCTGAGGCTGCTCTTCACTGCAGTTCTTCACTCACCTGTTTCACTCTGTGTTTATACAACACTGTTGCATTTAACCATTATTCAGTGTTAAACGCTGTCCCTCTCTCTCGTGTGCCTTGTGTCTTTTCTCGTTCTCCTTACACCCGACCGCTCACGACGCATGGACGCACCTTCCTGAGCCCGGTTCTGTCACCAAGCGCTCATACGTGGTCGTCTAATGGATGGGGTATTCTTTCTAATATCGTGCTTCTGTCCCTAGAATATAAAGAGGCTTTAAGCAGCTGTGGTTGTGAAGTAGCTTTGCACAAAGACAACTGATGTGAATTGATGTTTATTTAAAGCTGTTATTACTGACCTACCAGCCTACTACAACCTTCATCCTGGACCACCCGGGTCTTTTAGAGCTCTTTTTAAAATGATTGTATTTGTTTTGAAATGCTTTCACACTCTTGCCCCGCCTCACCGCGTCTTCGTCCCCACACACCCTGTCACTCTCTCAGGTCAGCTGACCTCCTGGAAGTACCTACCATAACCAGATAAATAGAGAAGAAGATGCGTAGATGAATGAGTGGTTATGATTTCCTCCAAATGAATCAGAAAGTAAGGCTCTGAAAAATGATGTTTTACCCTGATGACTGTTTTGTCAAATTGTGTTGCTGTTGAAATTGAAATTAATTTTCTAAAGCAGCAGCCTGACTGAGAGACCTTCATCATTGCTCTTCCTCATATATTATTATTACAATTTCTTCCTCCTTCCGGGCATGAGGAGGTGGTGGTGGTGGTGGTGGGGGGGGGGGGTGCTGCTGATGTAGTAACAACACTCACATTAGAAGAACCGACTGACTCCAGTCTGGTGTGGGCTTTTTTCCTTTTGCAACAAGGATTAATTTGGTGTATTTGAAGTAACATATCCTGTGTTTAGATATATTCATGCAGCTACAATATAGAGCAAAATACACATTTTTGCCTGCCATCAAAGGTTGAACACCCATGGACGCAGATAGATAATTATATAATTTTGGGCTAATCTTTATTCCACTGGGATATATAAAGTATTTCTGGTAATCCTCTTTTCTCCATATAAAGCTCGATTGTTAGAAAAATAATTTTTTCTTAAATGTTTGTTAAGCTGTCAGCAGGTTTTACAGTCTTTTGACTCACAGTGTGCATTTACTCATCCACATATCCACAACAGAGAGAAGTCTTTTTCACCAGAGGAGATGGGCGTTAGTGCTTAGTTATGTTTATGAGGTTAACTACAGGAACGATTTGTAATGATTCTGCTAATGGTATTGCAATATGTGTCAATGAAAGCAAAACAAGTAACAGTTAGTTTAGACAACATGCATGAATGTGACATGAGAGTGTGTAGCCGTTGCCGTATGAAAGCAGACGTGTGTGTTAATGATTCAGTATAAATATTTCATTTTTAAATATCACAGTCCACATCAACACGCTATAGATACATTGTTGCTATGCAGTATGTTTGTGGGAGTATTTGGATAGGCTGGCAATCAGACTTGTATAACAAGTGGTCACATATAACTGTGTCCCAGAAATGATTACCGTATTTTCACGACCATAAGGCGCACTGTACTAAAAGGCGCAGTCTCAGTTATGTGTGCCCTTACTGTATTTAACACACACATAAGGCGCACTGGATTATAGGGCGCATACAAGTACCGTATGCGTATTTAAAAATAAAGCGGGAGCAAACCTGAGTTCGGTACCTTACTCACATTTTTATTACCAGTAATCGTCATCATCAACAACACACAAGCATACAAGTGTGCGTATTTAAAAATAAAGCAGGAGCAAAACAAAGTTTGGTACTCACATTTTTATCATCAATCAAACCCATGGAAGTCCTCATCCTCTGTGTCTGAATTGAACAGCTGCGCTAAATCTCCATCAAACATGCCAAGTTCACTTTCTTCACTGTCAGAGTCACTTTCCGTGCCGTGCGGCTCCTCGGAAATGATGCCGGCTTTTGCGAAAGCTCGAACAACAGTGCCAGCAGACATGTTAGCCCAAGCATCTACAATCCTTTCGCAAATTGTGGCGTAACTCGCCCAGCGCTGCCTTCCACTCTTGGTGAAACTGTGGTCCCCATCGGTCATCCATCGCTCCCAGGCCGCTCGCAGCCTTACTTTGAACGGGCGGTTCACACCGATGTCCAGCGGTTGGAGTTCCTTTGTCAGGCCTCCCGGAATGACAGCAAGCTCACAGTTCCTTTGTTTCATTAGTTTTTTCACATCGGCTGTGAGATGGGCACGCATAGAGTCACAGATCAACAGCGATGGTGATGCGTGGAAAAAACCACCTGGTCTCCTTACATACACCTCCCTCAGCCACTCTTTCATCATTTCCTCATCCATCCAGCCCTTTTCATTTGCCTTAATGATGATTCCTGCTGGAAACTTCTCTTTAGGCAAAGTCTTTCTCTTAAAAATCACCATAGGCGGCAGTTTCTGTCCATTAGCATGGCAGCCAAGCACAACAGTGAAAGAAGACTTTTCGTGCCCCGTTGTGCGTATCGCTACCGTGCTGGTCCCCTTCTTCTCCACAGTGTGACTCACCGGGATGTCAAAAGTGAGCGGCACCTCGTCCATGTTTGTGATGTGGCTGGGCTGGATGTGTTTGTCGCCGATGTGTTTGCTGCAGTAGGAGCGGAAGATGGCCAGCTTTTCATTATAATCCGCTGGAAGTTGCTGCGCTACCGTAGTCCTGGTCCGGATGGAAAAATGGCACCGTTTCATAAAACGAAAGCACCAAGACGGACCTCCTTGGAAATGTTCAATGTTCATCTCTTCAGCTAGTGAAACTGCTTTTAGCCGAATGGTGACCGTCGAAACGCTTCTCCCGCTCGTTCTTTGCTCGATGATCCACCGCTCGAGTCTTTCCTCCAACTCGGGCCACCTTGCCTTATGTCCGCGGAAACTCAGCTGCGTTTTCTTGACCTGCCGGAGCTTGTTTTCTAGCTTCCTCCATTTGCGAACCATCGATTCGTTAATCTTAAATTCTCTCGCCGCTGCTCGATTTCCATGTTCCTCCGCGTAGCTGATGGCCTTCAGTTTAAACTGTGCTTCATAAGCGTGTCTCGTTGCCATTTTCAGGGTTGCGCCCACACTTCACCCTTTAGCGTTCTCATGGTGTTCTCTACTACGTCCTCCTTACAACACACAGGGCGCACCGCGCTATAGGGCGCGCCGTACTTTTTGAAGAAAATCTAAGACTTTTAAGTGCGCCTTATGGTCGTGAAAATACGGTAACATATAAGGGCATCTGTACACTATGCAGAGAAGTGAAGCACATGCATCGTTATATTAGTTTAAGTAGGTTATGCTGCAAACTGCTGGATGTTCTTGCCTGGCTCTAATCTTTTCTCAGTTGGCATTTAGGAGGACTGATAAATTGGCCCATTAGCATAATGGGTGAATTTTACACTTATAATTGCTCTTATAGAAATACAGTGTCTGACAGAATTCATATAAGTAGAATGGGAGGCAGAGCCTTCAGTTTTCTCGTCTGTGGAACCAGCTCCCAGTTTGGATTCAGGAGACAGATACTATCTCTACTGTTAGATTCGATTCCACAGCGTACCGTTCGTCTTTGTCCCCTCACCGATAACGTCGTGACAGATGGCCGCCCCTGCCTGAGCCTGGTTCTGCAGCAGGTTTCTTCCTTTTAAAGAGAGTTTTTCTTCCCACTGTGGCCAAAGTGAACCTCATAGGGGGTCATCTGATTGTTGAGCTTTTTTCTGTATTGTTGTAGCATCTTTACAGTATAACATGCTTTGAGGTGACTGTTGTTGTGATTTGGCGCTATGTTTAAAAGCAGTGAAATGAACTGAACACTCAGTTATATGGTAGAATTGATATGTTCTTATGTAGTGCTCTTCTAGTCTATGATGTGTTGAGAAAATGAACCCTTCCACGCATCTATTGCTTTCCACTCCACTGATCTCTTTGGTCTCTCTACTGATGTCCTCAGTCTGTCTACGCTGAATTCATGAACTTTTAAGAGTACTCCCACACTCTGAGAAGGCAGCTAGTTTATAAAAGAGTGCTTGAAAGCTTGTTGGGCCAGCTCATTGCTAAAATAACTTATCCACAGCTGATCCACAACCCTGCCCATGGAAAATTGTTTTATGACACTCCACTGCCCCTCTGGCTAAGCACAGGTGATCCTGTCTGATTTTCATGTATAATGAACCAAAGCATTATGAAACAGAACTAGTTGGAAGACAAAGTGGACAAGTCGCTGTACCTTGTTAGATGTAAATGGGTTTGAATAGAATAGTAGTGTTTGTATGTGGTAACGGTTACAGTTAAAACAATGGCAGTGATAAGAATGTAGAGAGTGTTAATAGTAAACATAATGTAGCACTGTAGCACTGTAGCACTGTAGCACTGTAGCACTGTAGTACTGTAGCACTGTAGTACTGTAGTACTGTAGTTCTGTAGCACTGTAGCACTGTAGCACTGTAGCACTGTAGTACTGTAGCACTGTAGCACTGTAGCACTGTAGTACTGTAGCACTGTAGCACTGTAGCACTGTAGCACTGTAGTACTGTAGCACTGTAGTACTGTAGACTGTAGCACTGTA
Organism: Aulonocara stuartgranti; assembly: GCF_965226115.1. Lineage (NCBI taxonomy): Eukaryota > Metazoa > Chordata > Actinopteri > Cichliformes > Cichlidae > Aulonocara > Aulonocara stuartgranti. Next base: position 41,599,907 of record NC_138944.1, read on the forward strand.
GTACTGTAGCACTGTAGCACTGTAGTACTGTAGTACTGTTGCACTGTAGTACTGTAGACTGTAGTACTGTAGTACTGTAGCACTGTAGTACTGTAGCACTGTAGCACTGTAGTACTGTAGTACTGTAGCACTGTAGCACTGTAGTACTGTAGCACTGTAGCACTGTAGACTGTAGCACTGTAGTACTGTAGCACTGTAGCACTGTAGTACTGTAGTACTGTTGCACTGTAGTACTGTAGTACTGTAGCACTGTAGTACTGTAGCACTGTAGTACTCTAGTACTCTAGTACTGTAGCACTGTAGCACTGTAGCACTCTAGTACTGTAGTACTCTAGTACTCTAGTACTGTAGCACTGTAGTACTCTAGTACTGTAGTACTGTAGTACTGTAGCACTGTAGTACTCTAGTACTCTAGTACTGTAGCACTGTAGCACTGTAGTACTCTAGTACTGTAGTACTCTAGTACTCTAGTACTGTAGCACTGTAGTACTCTAGTACTGTAGTACTGTAGCACTGTAGTACTGTAGCACTGTAGTACTCTAGTACTCTAGTACTGTAGCACTGTAGCACTGTAGTACTCTAGTACTGTAGTACTCTAGTACTCTAGTACTGTAGCACTGTAGTACTCTAGTACTGTAGTACTGTAGTACTGTAGCACTGTAGTACTCTAGTACTCTAGTACTGTAGCACTGTAGCACTGTAGTACTCTAGTACTGTAGTACTCTAGTACTCTAGTACTGTAGCACTGTAGTACTCTAGTACTGTAGTACTGTAGACTGTAGTACTGTAGTACTGTAGCACTGTAGTACTGTAGCACTGTAGTACTCTAGTACTCTAGTACTGTAGCACTGTAGCACTGTAGTACTCTAGTACTGTAGTACTCTAGTACTCTAGTACTGTAGCACTGTAGTACTCTAGTACTGTAGTACTGTAGCACTGTAGCACTGTAGTACTGTAGCACTGTAGTACTCTAGTACTCTAGTACTGTAGTACTGTAGCACTGTAGCACTGTAGTACTGTAGCACTGTAGCACTGTAGTACTGTAGTACTGTAGCACTGTAGCACTGTAGTACTGTAGCACTGTAGTACTCTAGTACTGTAGTACTGTAGCACTGTAGCACTGTAGTACTGTAGTACTGTAGCACTGTAGCACTGTAGCACTGTAGCACTGTAGTACTGTAGTACTCTAGTACTCTAGTACTGTAGTACTGTAGCACTGTAGTACTGTAGTACTGTAGCACTGTAGCACTGTAGTACTCTAGCACTGTAGCACTGTAGCACTGTAGTACTCTAGTACTGTAGTACTCTAGTACTGTAGTACTCTAGTACTCTAGTACTGTAGCACTGTAGTACTCTAGTACTGTAGTACTGTAGACTGTAGTACTGTAGTACTGTAGCACTGTAGTACTGTAGCACTGTAGTACTCCAGTACTCTAGTACTGTAGCACTGTAGCACTGTAGTACTCTAGTACTGTAGTACTCTAGTACTCTAGTACTGTAGCACTGTAGTACTCTAGTACTGTAGTACTGTAGCACTGTAGCACTGTAGTACTGTAGCACTGTAGTACTGTAGTACTCTAGTACTGTAGTACTCTAGTACTCTAGTACTGTAGCACTGTAGTACTCTAGTACTGTAGTACTGTAGCACTGTAGCACTGTAGTACTGTAGCACTGTAGTACTCTAGTACTCTAGTACTGTAGTACTGTAGCACTGTAGTACTGTAGCACTGTAGCACTGTAGTACTGTAGCACTGTAGTACTCTAGTACTCTAGTACTGTAGTACTGTAGCACTGTAGCACTGTAGCACTGTAGCACTGTAGTACTGTAGTACTCTAGTACTGTAGCACTGTAGCACTGTAGTACTGTAGTACTGTAGCACTGTAGCACTGTAGTACTCTAGTACTCTAGCACTGTAGCACTGTAGCACTGTAGTACTGTAGTACTGTAGCACTGTAGCACTGTAGTACTGTAGCACTGTAGTACTGTAGTACTGTAGCACTGTAGCACTGTAGTACTGTAGCACTGTAGTACTCTAGTACTCTAGTACTGTAGTACTGTAGCACTGTAGCACTGTAGTACTGTAGTACTGTAGCACTGTAGCACTGTAGCACTGTAGTACTCTAGTACTCTAGTACTGTAGCACTGTAGCACTGTAGCACTGTAGTACTGTAGTACTGTAGCACTGTAGTACTCTAGTACTCTAGCACTGTAGCACTGTAGCACTGTAGTACTCTAGTACTGTAGTACTCTAGTACTGTAGTACTCTAGTACTCTAGTACTGTAGCACTGTAGTACTCTAGTACTGTAGTACTGTAGACTGTAGTACTGTAGTACTGTAGCACTGTAGTACTGTAGCACTGTAGTACTCTAGTACTCTAGTACTGTAGCACTGTAGCACTGTAGTACTCTAGTACTGTAGTACTCTAGTACTCTAGTACTGTAGCACTGTAGTACTCTAGTACTGTAGTACTGTAGCACTGTAGCACTGTAGTACTGTAGTACTGTAGCACTGTAGCACTGTAGTACTCTAGTACTCTAGCACTGTAGCACTGTAGCACTGTAGTACTCTAGTACTGTAGTACTCTAGTACTGTAGTACTCTAGTACTCTAGTACTGTAGCACTGTAGTACTCTAGTACTGTAGTACTGTAGACTGTAGTACTGTAGTACTGTAGCACTGTAGTACTGTAGCACTGTAGTACTCCAGTACTCTAGTACTGTAGCACTGTAGCACTGTAGTACTCTAGTACTGTAGTACTCTAGTACTCTAGTACTGTAGCACTGTAGTACTCTAGTACTGTAGCACTGTAGCACTGTAGTACTGTAGCACTGTAGTACTGTAGTACTCTAGTACTGTAGTACTCTAGTACTCTAGTACTGTAGCACTGTAGTACTCTAGTACTGTAGTACTGTAGCACTGTAGCACTGTAGTACTGTAGCACTGTAGTACTCTAGTACTCTAGTACTGTAGTACTGTAGCACTGTAGCACTGTAGTACTGTAGCACTGTAGCACTGTAGTACTGTAGCACTGTAGTACTCTAGTACTCTAGTACTGTAGTACTGTAGCACTGTAGCACTGTAGTACTGTAGCACTGTAGCACTGTAGCACTGTAGCACTGTAGTACTGTAGTACTCTAGTACTGTAGTACTGTAGCACTGTAGCACTGTAGTACTGTAGTACTGTAGCACTGTAGCACTGTAGTACTCTAGTACTCTAGCACTGTAGCACTGTAGCACTGTAGTACTGTAGTACTGTAGCACTGTAGCACTGTAGTACTGTAGCACTGTAGTACTGTAGTACTGTAGCACTGTAGCACTGTAGTACTGTAGCACTGTAGTACTCTAGTACTCTAGTACTGTAGTACTGTAGCACTGTAGCACTGTAGCACTGTAGTACTCTAGTACTCTAGTACTGTAGCACTGTAGCACTGTAGCACTGTAGTACTGTAGTACTGTAGCACTGTAGTACTCTAGTACTCTAGCACTGTAGCACTGTAGCACTGTAGTACTCTAGTACTGTAGTACTCTAGTACTGTAGTACTCTAGTACTCTAGTACTGTAGCACTGTAGTACTCTAGTACTGTAGTACTGTAGACTGTAGTACTGTAGTACTGTAGCACTGTAGTACTGTAGCACTGTAGTACTCTAGTACTCTAGTACTGTAGCACTGTAGCACTGTAGTACTCTAGTACTGTAGTACTCTAGTACTCTAGTACTGTAGCACTGTAGTACTCTAGTACTGTAGTACTGTAGCACTGTAGCACTGTAGTACTGTAGCACTGTAGTACTCTAGTACTCTAGTACTGTAGTACTGTAGCACTGTAGCACTGTAGTACTGTAGTACTGTAGCACTGTAGCACTGTAGTACTGTAGCACTGTAGTACTGTAGTACTGTAGCACTGTAGCACTGTAGTACTGTAGCACTGTAGTACTCTAGTACTCTAGTACTGTAGTACTGTAGCACTGTAGCACTGTAGTACTGTAGTACTGTAGCACTGTAGCACTGTAGTACTGTAGTACTCTAGTACTCTAGTACTGTAGTACTGTAGCACTGTAGCACTGTAGTACTGTAGTACTGTAGCACTGTAGCACTGTAGTACTCTAGTACTCTAGCACTGTAGCACTGTAGCACTGTAGTACTCTAGTACTGTAGTACTGTAGCACTGTAGTACTCTAGTACTGTAGCACTGTAGCACTGTAGCACTGTAGTACTGTAGCACTGTAGTACTGTAGTACTGTAGCACTGTAGCACTGTAGCACTGTAGTACTGTAGCACTGTAGCACTCTAGTACTGTAGCACTGTAGCACTGTAGTACTGTAGTACTGTAGTACTCTAGTACTGTAGCACTGTAGTACTGTAGTACTGTAGCACTGTAGTACTCTAGTACTCTAGTACTGTAGCACTGTAGCACTGTAGTACTGTAGTACTGTAGACTGTAGTACTGTAGCACTGTAGCACTGTAGTACTCTAGCACTGTAGTACTTTAGCACTGTAGTACTGTAGTACTGTAGCACTGTAGTACTGTAGTTCTGTAGCACTGTAGTACTGTAGCACTGTAGTACTGTAGACTGTAGTACTGTAGTACTGTAGCACTGTAGTACTGTAGCACTGTAGTACTGTAGTACTGTAGTACTGTAGCACTGTAGTACTCTAGTACTGTAGCACTGTAGTACTGTAGCACTGTAGCACTGTAGTACTCTAGTACTGTAGTACTGCAGTACTGTAGCACTGTAGCACAAAACATAATCTGAGAAAATGTTCATCACTTTCATTTTTCCATCCATTCCTTAATTGATTCTATTTCTTTATTTCCAGTTCTTGAGGATTACTTTCTTAGTAACAGTTAAAGCTATTAGGAGTTGCTTCTTACCTTTGTCATTGATATTTCATGAATATTTGCATTCACTTATAGATTTACAGATGCCTCCCAGCAGCCAGAGAGATGGTGGTTAGGGTGGAGACGACTATAATAACTTGTTTCCAGTTTATTTTGGATGGATTTGCAGTGTCTCTTGTGCTTTCAGTGCAATTTGAGGAAATATCTGAAAGAACTAGTCCCAACTTAAACATTTTCTATAAGTGTAGTGGATTCTCTGTAATAGTTTGTACTAAAGAAGTGAAGTAATGTTGGACTGTTGCTCTTATGGAAAGTACTGTTACATATCCTTGTCCTGAAGTCAGTATTGAGATGATACGTAAGATGGGTAATTCCTGTCGATACCCAAAAGTTGAAATGTGTTGGTTCCTGTGGCGGGGTGTGGTCTGCGATGCTGCTGCAGGGGAGGCGGATGCACCTACATGGCATCTGCAGCCATGCCTCGCCAGCTTAATGTCTGTGCTGGGTCCTGAATAATGTTGTTGTTGGTGTATATGAGTGGCTGCGAACTGCAAAGCTGCAGTCATGACAGTGTAAACCAGGGGTGTCCAACTCCAGGCCTCGAGAGCTACTGTCCTGCAGCTTTTAGATGCGCTCCAACACAGCTGAATCAAACGGTAGCTCTCGAGGACTGGAGTTGACCACCCCGGCTGTAAACAGCAACCAGAGAGTAAGAATAAAGATGCTGAAAAGCATGAATGTGTGGACGGGTCTGCCGTGTGTTCGTGACAGTTTCTTTTCAGGTCAAAATCACAATTATTCCAATACTGGTACTGTGACTAAGAATTTCCAGTCTTCCTTGTTTTATTACAATGTGAGGACTTTGCACTCGGTCCAGTTTAGTCCCTGCGTAATATCGTCTTCCTATTATGGATCAGGTTGATCGTAAGTCATTCCAGATACACTGAATGACTTATTGTAATCGTTAAGATGAAACCTTCATCACCCATTTAGAGATCTGACCTCCTTCCTTCCTGTTTGGATGTCTCACAAGCATTGGTCCTTTACTGTTCTCCATCACTAACTGCTCGCTGAGGCAACATTGTGCTCCGCTGAGGTAATTCCATTATAGCAGCTTTGCTTGCAATTACCAGCCTAATTCAAAGTTACCATTCATTAGCAAATTATCAGAAAAAGTTGCCGAAAATCAATTTGGACAACTTTATTACGCACACTACAAATTTCTGTCCTTTGCTTTTTAAAAGCAGCACTCCACTGAAACTGCTCCTTTAAAGCTCTATAATGATCTTTTAATGGCATCTGATGCAGGAAATTGATGCTCTGTGCTCATGTTGCTTGACCTCAGTGCCTTTGATACTGTTGACCAGAATAAGGTTATGGCTGGGATCACTTAACTGGTTTCCCTCCAGTTCATCTAGGAGGACATCCTTGTTAGGGTGAGCAGACACTGCTGTGGGGTTCCTCAGGGTCCATCCTGGGTCGATTGTTATTCTGTTTTTAGGTGTTAGGTGCATTTCTTAGTATTTTTATGTATGACATTCAGTTCTACTTGTCTTTTAGGCCTCGCCAGCTGCACAGGCTGTCTGCCCTGGCTGACTCTGTATGTGGGATTAGTGACCAGCTCTCCAACAATTGTTTTAAACTCTGAGACTGAAGCCACGGTTATTGCTCCTCCTGATATGCACACAAGTCAACTGATTGCTTCTTCTTGCTGACTAGTGTTCGCAATCGCAGCGTAATGTTTGAGTCCTTATTGAACTTTCACATATAAACTCGATCTCACATTTCATTTCAGGAACATTACCAAATTGCGATCCGTAGTCTCCTCCTCTGAAATGGACAAAATTGTTCTTGTGTTTGTATCATTTTGTTTAGATTATTGTATTGCCCTTTTTACTGGCTTAAAGAAATCACCTCTGTTATTCCTCCAAGCAGCACAAACTGCTGCACCCAGACACAGCTCACATTACCGCTGTGTTACTCTTGTTTTTACTTTGGCTCTCCATTGATTTTAGAACTCGTTTTAAGATTTCACACTTGCATACAGAGCATTAAAGGGACGCGCTGCAGACTATTTGTCTCAACTTCTTGTTAAACACACTGCTGCTCGCTGTATCCACTCACAAACTCAAAACCTATTAGCTGTTCAGACAAGAGTCCAGACTCGAGGGGACCGAGCGTTTCAGTCTGTAGTCTCTAGCTCTGGGACAGTTTACCGCTCCAGCGCCGCGTAACTCTGTGGACTCTTTAAAAAACAAAAAATTAACAACTTTTCTGTTTTAATCAGGCCTTGTTATTCTTTTGTTATGTATGTGTTTGTTTTTTTGTTTGGTTCTTTGTTGATATCATGTCTGAATTGTTGTTCAGCACTTTATGAATGTTGTATCTGTAAAAGTCACGATATAAATAAACTTCACTTACTTCCTAATAGACTAGAGCAGTGAACAACTTTTTCACAAACTCATCTTCTCTACATCTCACATGAAAGTTCATGAAAGTTGGGAGGAAACTCGCCTGTTATGATGTTAAATTACTGAAGCCTGTTTACTGGGTAATGCTACACACAGTACAGGCCATAACTGATCAAAGCAGTGAAAGCAGAGCCAGGGTCAGCTTGACATGCACACTGGTCTGAAATCATCTTATCATAAAGGATGAAAGGTTTCTGCACATGCGCAAACCACCACAAAAAAGCCGCGAGCCTCTAGCTCAGAGAGATGCATGTAAAATGGAGACAGCTACAGTTTCCTATGAGCACAGCAGCAAAAACAGCAAACATTCACACAAAAACAGGACATTGTGGTGGTTTAATGTGAAGTCATTGTGATGGAGTGGTGCACAGTGCTGTATTTAGTATGTACCCGATTAGAAGTGCTGAGAAATCAGCTCGTGGAGTGGGAGTAGGAAGTGCAGATATCGTATCCTTGGTTAGTCTGTCTGGACTGTGTGAACTGTGTTCCAGTCACAGTGTCTTGCACACAGTGTTTAGCAGATCATTGGAATATGCTACTTGCAAACATACTGTTTTCCCTTTTGCAAACCCCAGTTCAACCTGGTGCACACTTTAATTGTCATACCTGAGTCAACAGTTGATGTTTTCCCACCTGACTCACTATCAGCTCTCTGTCCTCCTGCACTGAAGTCACACACAGACATGTGATATTCAACTAAAAAAACAACATAAAAAAACTGAAGTTATCATAAGAGCAGGGTATGGATTACCTTTCACAACATACTAATAATAATACATTTTATTACTTGGCACCTTTCAAAACGTGCAAGGTCACATTACAACACAAAACAACAAGGACAGTGTTAAATGATGGGAACAGAAATGTAAAACAAAAAGGTGAAAGTTAAATAAAACCAAAGGTAAACATAAACAGGGTTTACAACTGCACGGCACTAACGCGCTAACGAGCTAACCGCACTAACGTGTTGCAGCCCTCGCACGGGGTGATCCGCGTTAACTCGCTAACGGAGATTTGCTGCGTTAATGCGGTTATGGCATTAACGTCATTTTAACCAGATTAACGCTGACAGCACTAGCAACTATAGACAACATAGACTGCTGCTGGCCGTTGGTTACATTTCATTACATTAGCTAACACTTTGCACACAATGAGCAAAACCTTGTGTTGTGGAATAGCATTTTGATCTTCTTTACTTGTACGTGTGCACTGGGCGCTTAAACCTGTTTTTGTTAACCTGTACCCTCTCCAACAGAAACGCTGGGCTATTATATAATTAGACGACAATGTCAGAGAATAATACTAAAACACGTTGGTATTGCTGATGCTACTTTATTTTGTTATTGCCCACTAATGAGTTCTTTAGGGGTGCTACAGTGAAAGTGCACGAGCGTCTCATCACAGGGTCTAAACTGGCCTCACGCTCCAAAATGTTATTTTCAGCTGTGACAATATTTAACTAAAAAGTGGGAGTACTGACTGAGATGTGCAGTATTCTGATTGGATGTTGCTGACTTGGTGGTGAAACACAGGCCTGCTTGGTGATTTATGTGGAGTCTTTTAGACGCACTGATTAATACTGAGTTTAATGCGTTTTGAGTAATGATGCTGGTTTTTCGTCTTTGTGTTACATGTTACACAAAAGTGATTATTGTTATTATGAATATGATGTGTTAGACATGAATTTGGAGTTGTACAAAGAAATGATTGGCAAAAGCAAATCCCAGAATCTGCCATTAAACACATTAAACAGTCTATTGATCGTGTCACACAAAAAACAGTTTTTGTGTGCAGAACTGGAAACTAGCCCTGCCCATCACACACACAGTAATATTTGCACATTGTCTTTAAATGTATGGGTTTGTAGGAGGTGCATTAATTACAAATAATAGTCTTGAGGCCTAAATAGTCATAATGAAACTCAGACTTTTCATATGTGGTTTTCAGCGTTCAGCCTGTAAAGTCTGCATAACTGGAACAGTTATTATGATGGCAAACAGAACACGAAGCAGCGAGAGGAAGAGCTGCTCCTGCACGTATCCCTCGCTTCTCTCTTTGCTTTCTGTTTTCCTCGCTGAGTGCAGCAGAGAAAGAATAACAGCAGGGCTGGGAAATGGAGATCTGATGCTCTTTATGCAAATCAAATTCCAAGACTGCCATTCATTTCCTTCTCGGTACCCTGAGGACGGAAAGGGGAGTTGAAAAGCAAAGGGACAAAAACAGTGAGGAAAAGTTGAACCCGGGTCAGCTTTGAGCAAATATTTTTACAGAATCGGAGCAGAGCTTTGTGAAGGCCAGTCACTGAGCTGTATTCATTCTAGCCGAGTGTTCAGTTACACTTCTCACTGACGCTGCACTCACATCCAGTGATATTAAAAAAATCGACATTATAACTCTTCATCAACCTTAACCGCATCATCTGGGAAATTTGCCTTTATATCAATCATCCAGACATTGTATAATAATAACATCACATTTTGAATTCTGACCTTCTTCAGACGGACCGACTGTCTTAGGTTAAGAAGCGCTGGCTTTTTTGCCAGTTCTTGCTTTGTTTGCTTAAAAACGGGCTGTGGCTAACATTATTTTCTCTCGTTAAGGACGGATTTCTTCGGATGAGAGACTGTTTGGTGAGACTGTGACGTGAAATATGATCTAAATGTATCCGTTTGATTTACAGGGATTATAATGACAGCAGTCCTCGGGGAAAGGAAACTTCCAGTCAGCTAAAAAGACAACAATGTTAGTGCCACTGATTTACACGTGTGTAAAGATGAGTTGTTCTCTCTTCTGTTGTTGACAGAGCAACCGTCCAATCATCACAACTCCAGCCTTCCTCCGGTACCACCGCCTCATCGCCAACAACCCTCAGTAACAGCTCTTAGCCAAGCCCTGAGCGCCACACATCACACTGGCCAATCCCTGAACTCCACAAGGCAGCTAACCCCTCCTACTGGAAGCCCGGCCCCTGTGGCCGGCCAATCACCAGCAGAGCTGCAGACCACGCCCCCCGAGAGCGTCCCGCTGCAAGACAGCTGGGTGCTTGGTAGCAATGTACCTCTGGAAACAAGGTAAACTGTCTTTTTCAGCCGTCTTACTTCACCTGTCTTTGTTCCACACTTGACCTGTAGCCTCTCAGCATTATCACAGTGTAACCCAACTGTGTGACGCCTCATCAGGCTTTCCCAGTGTGCTGCGACGTCCTTAAACAGAATGTTTTATCTCTACATCCTGAACGAGTCCCCCGAAAATCAAAAGGTAGCTAGAATAACAGAAAAACACTGTGGGAGGAAAAATAGCAATCTATACGTAGCTACAATAGACCGGCGCCCCATCCTGGGGTTACCCTGCCTCTCACCTTACAGCAGCTGGGACAGGCCCTACTCATAACCTCGAACTGAAGACGGTGAAGAAAACGGATGGATGAAAGCAACAACACTCTGCAGAATTCATTTTAGAAACAAACAAAATAAAAAAAAGAACAACAACATAATTATTATTATTATTATTTGTCTAAAGACTTAATTAAGCTAGGATAAGAAATAGTTTATCCCATGTATGTGGTGTCGTTGTGAGAGTGGAGCACAATCGTTCTGCTAGAGAAAGTGCTTCACTGCCTGTCTGTCAGTGCTGCAGAGGTTAGTCCAGGTCGTCTGTAATACACAACACTTTGTTCAGTGACCTCCTCTTCACCGCAGCTTCAAAAGTGTCCAGTTTGCAGCCAATCACAGAGCAGCCTTCCTAATCACTTCATTCAGTCTGTTAGTGTCACTTATCTCAGCTCTCGCTAGTACACCACAGTAAGGCTGAAGCATGCTCGCCATGAACACATGCTGGTCTTCTGAATGTAAAGCTTCCTGAAATCACTTAACTGTCAACCGTTCGCTCATGTTCTGCTTTCTTTAGGCAGACTGAGAGTCTGTGCAGCACATCAGCTTCTTTGTTAAAGTCCGTTTAGTTTTCAGACACTTTGAAACACATTTGGCATTTCAAAGTGTTTAAGAACATCCCAAAGTCACTTTGTTTCCTCTCAGCAGCGACACAACTTTGATTGGTTATTTTGACCCTTGAATCCTGGATCAGTCTGTACTTCTCCCTCTCGCTGATTTTATTTAGAAAGTCTCTGTTTTCTTCAGTAGGGAGTAACATTTTTTTTAGCAGCCATATAAAGAGCCATTGTTGCCTTGCCTTCCACATGCATACATACAAAATTCATGGGTGCAACGTTAGCTTTGACCCTGTACTCACAAAACAAATGTGTCTGCTCCCTCCATCGTTTCCTCTTCCTTTGTCCAATTTGCACTTCTTAAAAATAGTGAAAAAGAAAGTGATGCACTGATGAGAAAGAGATGCTCCAAGTGTTTTAGCTTTGTGCCTGTATCTGGCTGTATGTTTATAGGCATGTGCATGTGTGTGCAGTGAAGACCAAGCATTCATCCACGTGTATGGACAAAGAATGAACCTGAAGCAGTGACGTCCACATGTGCTTTGACTGTTTAGTGTTCCCGTTACTGCCTGGGTAAAAACTCAATGCCACTCGTAGCAGAAGGAGGCTGATTAGCTTGGAGAAGGTAAGCAGGACAATGATTGGACTAGAGCAATGAAAGTAAAGCTATTTGGCAATTAGACTCTGATGACCCACTATAGCAGAACAGAATCTCAGCGGTGATGGGGAAAAAAGAATAAGAGCAATCTTACCATGACAGGAAAGGGACAGCGTCTCTATAGAGTATAAACCACACTAATGCAGCATTACCAAAGGCACAGAATATAGGCAGACACCTGCAATAAAGGCTGGCAAAGGTCAGGAGAGAGAAGAGAGCTCGCGATAAGGCTGAGAGTGGACAGAGTTCAGGAGAAAGCTCTTGAGCCTGGAATAAGGCTTGTGTGTTGATAGAGGATATGAGAGAGAAAGGAGAGCTGGATAATGTTGGAAGGCTGTCGGAGACCAGGAGAAATACAAGAGACAGTCTGTGAAAAGCTCAGAGGCCGTTTGAGGCCTGGTTTGAGGCCTGGTTTGAGGCCCGGTTTGAGGCCCGGTTTGAGGCCCGGTTGACCTGCTCTACCTCCTGAGCTACAGCCACCCACACCCTGCCTGGAGCCAGCCAGTTAGAGTTCTGCTCACAGGACTCAAAGGATGGGAAACATCAGAAAGGAAGCAGGTCGAACTGACTGCTGTGGTCCAGGCAAACATCCTGCATTATGTGGTTTGTATTGTAATTATTTAATGTAATTAATTTAATTTAGTCAATGTCATATCCCAGGAGAGAAACCTGGCTGGCACCCCAGAGCTAAAAGTCTACTCATTAAGCCCTTTAATACCCCCCCTAAGCAAACCATCACAGTTGTGTAAATCTGTGATTCAATGTGTTGTTCACTTATGGCATACAGTGTCATGGGCTGTGTGTGTCTGGCAGGAACGGAGGACCAAAATACAGCCTCCAGCAGGCAACAGGTAAACTCAAAGAAATGGCTTTATTGTTGAACACCTGGAAAACCGGCACTAACTACTAATACGAAATAAACTAAACAGGCAGGCTGGGGGACACAGTGTGGAGGGAGAACGCAACACTGGAGGGAACGATACAAAGGGCTTACATACACAAGGAAGGAACACAACTGCACTGTAAAAAACTGTAATATAAAAGTATTTCACTGTGTATTTTACAGTTTTGTACTGTTCTTCTAGAACATCATTAAATTCACATAAACAGACTGATTTTACATTTCAAATGTAAATTAACGTAAAATCACTGTAAATGTAATAAAACATAATTTCCTTGTTTTTTAAATGTATCTGTCTGTACATGAGCATATTTAGATTGGTAAAATAATTCACAAATGTGACTTAATTTCACAAATATCTGTCCGTTATTTGAAAGATTGAACTGTTAAATTCAAATGTAATGCTATGGAAAACTATATAAAATGAGTCATATAAACTTTTTTTACATTAAATAATAATAATTATTATTGATATTTAGAGCGATTGTGGCTCAAGAGTTGGCAGTTCACTTTGTAATCAAAAGGTTGCCGGTTCGAGCCCCGGCTCGGACACTCTCGGTCGTTGTGTCCTTGGGCAAGACACTTCACCTTCCACCTACAGGTGATGGCCAGAGGCGAATTATAAAGCGCTTTGAGGGTCTCATAAAGTGCTTTATGAATTCAATCCATTATTATTTAAACCAACTGTTAACTGCATATTTCTGTACCTTTAAGTATTATTATTCATATTGCCGCATTCACTGACCTTGTTTATAGGTAATTTCATTGTTTAATCACATTAAAATGTTCCTAATTTAATGATTAACAGCACTTGAAAAAGGCAGAATCCCATGTAAAATTAGGGCAACAAACTGTATTGTCATTGCTGAAAATAACTGTGTTTTCATGGGAAAGTTATTTTCTGTTATTTTCTGGCATTATTTTGGTATTTAGTATTTTTTTTTCACGGTGTGGGACTAATTAACACAACACAGGATGCAAAGCTGAACGTAACACATGAGACGAGCTACCTTCAAAGGACTCTCCAGGAGCACTCACAGTGCAACATGCCTCATTTACCCGCTCATAGAGGCAGTTTTCATTTCTTCTGTCTAGCTTTCACACATGTTCATACTCAAGTCGAAAGCACCGGAGAGCAACTTTGGTATTGTGCCCAAGGATATTTGGCATGCTGACTGGAGCAGCCAGGATCAAACCATCAAACCTTATGATTGGTAGATGACCTGCTCTACCTCCTGAGCTACAGCTGCTCCATCACCCCATCTGCAGCCAGTCCTGTTAGTGATCTGGCCTAAGAAGAACAGCAGGGGGAACGGAGCATATTTTTGATAAATCCCACCCTTGATGGCAACTCCTACAACTGGCATGAAGTTAGCCTCTCGTGTTGTTCACACGATCCTGACTGCAGGAGAAGAAGATGACGTATTCCACTTGCCGAATGTTGAGTTGAATAGCAGTTATACACTGTTAAAAAAACATCTTAAAAAAACGGTAATATTCCAGCAGCTGGGGCGCCAAAATACTACCGTAAAATATCAGAAAATAACTTCCTCATAAAAATACGGTTATTTCCAGCAATGACAATACAGTTTGTTGTGCTAATTTGACATGGGATTCTGCCTTTTCCAAGTGCTTTTAGACATTAAATTAGGAACATTTTAACGTGATCAAACAATGAAATTACCTGTAAACAAGGTCACTGAATGTGGCAATATGAATCATAATACGTAAATGTACAGAAATATACAGTTAACGTAAATAATAATGGATTGCATGCCCTGGGACAGACCGACAGAGGCGAGGCTGCCATATCACACCATTGGCCCCTCTGGCCATCACCAGTAGGTGTTATTAACCACGGACACAATGCTGAGAGCGTCCGAGCCGGGGCTCGAACCGGCAACCTTTTGATCACAAGGCGAAGTGCCAACTCTTGAGCCACAAACGGCCTAAACAGCAATGATTATAATACTTATGTGATGTAACACAAGCTTATAGGGATCATGTTATATAGTTTTCCATAGCATTACATTTGAATTCAACAGTTCGATCTTTCAAATAACGGACAGATATTTGTGAAACCATGATACATTTGTGAATCTGTATCTAAATATGCATATGTACAGACATTTAACAATCATGACAATTATGTTTTATTACATTACAGTGATTTTACGTTAATTTACATTTGAAATGTGAAATCAGTCTATTTACGTAACTTTAATGATGTTCTAGAAGAACAGAACAAAACTGTAAAATGCAGTAAAATACCTTCATAT